>NC_056751.1:487316229-487611229 GCF_019279795.1 Protopterus annectens | reverse complement strand
GCTAGTCATTTTTGTTTACAGCGGCAAGGTATGCAAATAGTAGAATGTTACTAAAGTATTAATGATACACAAAAAAAAAGAGCGAGAGATAGGGTGGGGTGCAAACATATGAAAAAAATATTAGATCTGTGGCATATCATATTATTTTATTTTTACATTAAACATTTTTGACAATACATAAACAATTATAATAATTTACTATTGAAAAACTTTTCCACATCCATATATGATGTGATGGTATTAATGTGTCATAAAATAAACAAATCTCACTGCTAGGATATAAGAAATAGCTGCCTTTATTTCCCTATAATAAAAAGGATGTATGCATTCAGATGTAATAATTATGATTACCGTATCTGAATTGTTCTTGACATATTATTGCTGTTAATATTTAAGAAATAATATCCTGTAATAAAAACAAATTACTTTTTCTCGGTTTTGAACCCACACAAAAGTAAACTGGTTTTCTCATTGCCTAATACAAGCAGCAATAGTTATTGAGGAAGGAATGCATGCATGTTATCAAATATTGAGGTATAGATGTTCAAGATGCTAGTGAGTAAGAGACTGAAAATAGTTATCTGGTTTGCATTTGGATCTGAGGCATACTTAACATATGCCTCTCTGTAGTGAGTTAATCTCTACTGGTGTGCCTCACGGTTTTCTGCTATTTTTTTCTGGAGCTGTATAGTACAAAAATAAAAAAAATATATGAAAACATAATGAGTAAGTATGTTGGCTTGGAAGATAATTAATGCCATGTCATACACAGGTTATATGTCATATACTTACACAACTGAGAGGTGTCTGCATTCCTAAATTCAGCCTCCCATCAGCTTAGAAGGTCCTGCTTACACTTATTAAAAGTCACTGTAGTGGTGATGACATTGTTTCCTGATGCATGACATGCCAGTTGCACTGGAAACAGTCTTGGCCAGGCTATTCCAAACCTCAGCCTCACACTAATCCCCCTACATCAGTCTACAACTGTCTTGCTTCACGAGGAGTGTAATAAAAGTTCTAGGCTCCTCAACACTAAATACTTTTGCACTTTCTAGCACATTTAGCACGACTGTCTCTATCCCTAGCAATGTCTGGAGAAGTCAAGCTAACAATACATGTCTGAACTTGTGCCCAGTTCAGATCTTGTGTGTAACAGGCTGTGCACAAAGATACACTGTCTTGCCAACTGCATTTCTGCAATTGAAAGCATATGGATTTACTGGCAGACACATTAGCAATATTTACATCAGACAGCACTAAAGGTGTGAAATATGGCAGTGAGATTTGCTATGTATGATGCTTGAACTATTGACACATTGCAATGTTTGTTATTGAAATGCTCAATAGCTTAGCTTGCAATCCCTGGTGTTTGGAAGGATAAATAGAATGAAATGTGACATATTTTGATGCTGGGACCAAGCTGCTTGGAAAAGAACCCATAGGATAAAGAATGCAAAAATGTGAAACTTAGCTTATTTATTTTTATTGTGACAGGAGAATGTCCTTTTAAACATGGTGATTAGAGATATTCTAATTTCAGAAGGAACAGAGACATACTTCACGGATGCCTGTATGCATGAGACTTTAAGTAGTCATGGGAATCCCTTCCTATGTAAAAGGCTTGTAAATTTATTTCAGATGTATGGAGTTGCATTATCTGAATAATACAAGTTGGGGTATGTTACATACATACTTCACAACACATACTGTCATAAGCACATAGTTATGATATGTGCTGAATCATGATGATTGTAGCAAATATGTAGTGTATAGACCATGCTGATTACACTCAGACATTGGGAAAAGGGCAATCTAGTTAAGTACCGGAATTGCAGATGACTCTATTTTAACAAATATTAAGCATCCCTCTTTATGTTGTTAAGGTCAGGTCCCATGCTAGACAATAAAATCTGCCTGTACTGACTTGCAGGTGACAGCAGCAGAACAAAATATTTGTTTCTGCCAGCTGTCCATAAACCTACCATGTCCCTAACTTCTTGCAAAAGAAAAGAAAATTAATAAGAGTTGATAGAATAACAGAATGCGTGTTTGACTGCATAATTTGAAGACTCTGACCACTAAAACTCAAATGTATGTCATTATTTACATTCTATATTACCAGATCGAAACTTTAGTTAGTCGAATAACTAAAGATCGATCTGGTAATATCGAAATCCAAAAATCGTGAACGGCCGATTTCACACAGGGAAAGAATTCCCTTGGCCACATGAAAAAAAAAAAAAAAAACTTTTAAACTCAAATCAATGGGGAGATTCACCCTCCCAACTAAATATACCAACTCCGAGATTGCTCTACATTGGAGAAAAGGGCTTAATCCGCATAACGGCCAAGGGAATTCTTTCCCTGCGTGAAATCTGCTGTTCACAGTTTTTGGATTTTGATATTACCAAATTGATCTTTAGTTACTCGACTAACTAATGTTTCAATCTGGTAATATAGACCCATTATTTATTGATTTCAAGCCTCAGTGTTTTGTCTGAAAATCACATATTTTATGAGGAACAGACCAAAAATATAAAGCAATAATCAGAACATCTTGCGAAAATCTAGACAATTGAGAGGTATGAAAGATGAGTGTAAATGTAATGAACTACGTTACTACACCTCTGACAATGCTCATTAAGTGTTTTATGGCTTTGAAAACTGGGAAAACACTTAGAGGTCTGGTCCCTTTAACAAGTAGTACATGGAGCAGATAAAGATCCATGCACTACAAAGAATTAGGATCATGTTTGTGATCATAACCCCTTATTATGTGTTGTTGACATGAATGCCAAGATTCATCAATGGAGCTTCACTCTTGAGGTGAATATCTCAGCATCCATGTCTCCAACTCTTAATAAGCAGGTTAAGATCGGCGAGCCAATCATAATCCTCTATATTATGACCATCATAAATAAGAAAATGTATTTTAAATTAAATATCATCAGTGTAATGTTTATGAAATTGTACACACATTAACTTGTGATTATATATGAAGCATTAATGATATATGCTAAATAGAAAAGTTTTGTTATGCAAATATTACTAGCACAGTGCTTATATTAAACAAGTTTATCATTCTCATTCGTCTTTAGTTTTACATTCCTAATCAAAATGTTGAGAAGAATGTGATTCTGATACCCTTTATTAAAGTATCATTTGCCTGGATTTGAGCCAGTAATCACCCCTGTTCTTTATCTATAGTCACACGTTGAATTTCTACACTCAGTACTGTACAGAGTGCTGATGGCTGTGAAATACTGTCAGGCTGGTTTGTGCTACAGAAGTCAGCCTAAACTATTTTTTTCTTTTTACTATTTTCTTTAGGCAAGGAACCATATTTGTACACTGTTGAGTGGACTGCAAATGTGAAAAACATTAGAAAAAAAATATGACAGACATAAAAGCTGACAGTTAGTGGATATATCTACATTCTCCCCTCTCAGATCACCTTGCAGCATCAAAAATATACTTTGTAGGACACATTATCATACTTGTAAGTAAAAACTAATGTGAATGTGGACAGACAACAGCTCACATGTTGTTAGTGATCATGACAATGGTTGATTTTTAAACAACAGCGCAATTATATATTATGTAATTAAATATGTATTCAGACTATCCTTTGTAAAATTATCAGTCATTTGGATTTGAACCCTGCATCAACCACCCTTTTCTCTAAGCTCACTACACATACACTTTGTGCCACAGAGAGACATCCGACAGGTGCATTTTCTTCAGTTGTTAAAATCTAGTGTGCTGGTGGCCATGTGACACCACCAGGCTTGTTTGAGCTACATAAGGCAGACTAATATAATTTTTTTCAACTTTTTTCCTAAGGCATTCAACCATATTTGTGCACTGGCAAGTGGAGCACAAATACAAAAAGTACTAGAAAAATATATCAGAGAAAATAAAGCTGACAGTGCAACAGATTCAACCAATGGGTATATCTAGCAATGACCAGCGCAAGAAATACATTAGAGTAACATAATCATCCTCACAACTTTTTTTAATGTCAGAAAAGTACTTAGTGGAAAAGATTATCAATCTTGTAGTTAATGGCAAATAATATGAACATGGACAGAAAACAGCTCACATGCTGTTAGCAGTAATAAGAAGACTTGAGTTTTACACAACCACACAGTGATAAAAATAAATATGTGTATGGATTCATACTCCCCTATGTAAACATAATAATTAACTTTGTTCAAACCCGGCATCACTTGTCTTATTTCTCACAATCCATTTCAAATACATATTGTGCCACAGGGATAGTTATCTGAGATGTGGAATTTATTATCTCCAGACTGCTGACATCCACTTACTATTCCCTGGAATAATTGTGCTACATAAGGCAGCCTACACTAAACTAAATTTTTCACTTTTTTCCTTCAATAGTGAACTCTACTTCTGCATTACCATGCAATGTGGAAATGTAGATCACAAACTGAAAAAAAATGAAAATATTCAGAATAATAGAAATACGGTCTGTAAACCGGATTATATGAAGTTTGGTAACAAACTAATTTGTCCAGGGGCATCTTCAGGTGGGGTCAGATAAATATAATAGCAGGAATTGAGAGGGTGGGGGGAGATGGGAATGAGGGATGAATGGGAGGAAATGAGGTAAGGGTGGGGAGTGGCTTAAGGGATTTAGGCAAGTGTAACTGGAGGAAGGAGTCACATTTTGGCATGAACTTGCTATAGTGCAGGTTTATGTCCAAGGTGATCTTTAGATCCTTTGATCAGGTAGGCCTTGGATTATTGTTGGTAAGTGGGTAAGAAGGTGGGTACTGTCTATAGCATTTTTGTTTTGGTCCTCTTCCAGCCTACTGGTTGAAGGTTAAAGAATGGGGGTATGTAGAATTAGAGACTGGATTATTTGGCTAGAGGAGTTGTGAATGTTACTTGTATGTGGGGAGGGAGCTCAGTGTTAAATTAAGAATAATAATAATATAGTATAATTCTAAAAAAAAAAAAAAAGACTCTGTCCTTGTCTGGTCCAGGGTGCCATACTGTTGCAGTGGTAAGGTTCCATCCTTGCTGTTTTCAGTGCCGGTAGTACATGGGGGCAGAAGAATTTTTGAGGTTATTGAGATTACTTAGGTGAGGAGAGCGATGTGTATCTATGGAGGCTTTACACAGTGCAGCAGTGTTGATAGGGAGTGTGGAATGGTGTTTGTTTCTGGAATTTTGTGCAGGGGAGCTTTTTCTCTCAGTGGTGTTTGTGAGAGAATTCTCATAGTTGTAGTTTTGGGATTTTCTTTTGGGTTGCAAATGTTGCTGTTATCAAGCAGTCCCTATGCATGCATGCTGCAGGAATAACTTTTTTGAATTCCGTTGCATGGCAGTTAATTTTCTTGCAAGGCAGGTTATGGAGTTTCGGAGCTTTATTTGGCACGGTACATATCATGGTATTGCTTATGTCTTGAGTTCCTGATTGCCCATGCATCATTACTGTCTGCAGTAGGACTTTTGAGGCTCTTTGTGATAGGTAATCTACCTTGGTTAATGGATGCTTTTTTGCAGTTGTCACATTGGCACTTCAGTGGTGGTTGCAGGTTTGTTTGGGGGTGACCTTTTCACAGGCAGAACTCTGTCAGTTTTCTTGACATTTGGGGTTCTGAGTGTTTTTTTTTTCTATTGCTTGGTTCGACAGAAGACTGGAGTGAGTGGTATGGCTTGATTCCATTGTGGTGTGCAGCATGATCAGTTCTTTCTCTGTCCCCCCACCTTTTTAATAACATAGTGGTCATTGGTGATGATAGGGTACTGTGGCCTTTCTTTGCTGGTCAGGTATGGCTTTTCACAGGCTGCGAGTTATCTAGCTGTGCAGTTCTGTTCCACTCTGCACATGCATCATACTGCTTTAAACATTGTATATGTGTCTCTCTCTCTCTCTCTCTCTCTCTCGGGGGAGAAAGCTATTGGGAGTAATTGTGGTAATATTGCTCTGTGGCAGGGGTCATCTTAGCTTGAATTTCTCTCTCTTGCTCTCTTGATCTTTACCTGCCTTATAGAGAACCAGAGAATCATTTTATTTTGCTTGCTAAGTGATGCTAATCGTTAACCTAATTTCTGATGCAGTGGAAGTGTATGCAGTCATTGGTGACTTCATTAAACTATGAGCTTGACCATAAAACCACAATTTCCATAAACAAAAATAAAACCCAAGGCTGTATGGAAGCACCCCAGTGAAACAAAAGGCAATACAACTCTTTATTTTCCACAGTTTCACACAGAAGACATTAACGTTCACAATGGCACATACGTTTTCGTCTGTAAAAAGACTTCATCAGATAAGCTTCCTGTGTTCCTTCCCTCAATTTATACAAGCAGCAGTTAAAAATCGCCATAAGTCAACTGCAACCATTTTAACAGTACAGGAGAGGTTTGCAGCCATTTTTGTCGGGAGATATGGAGAGCAGAATTATTGAAAAATAATGTTGTTCTCCAGCTGGCTGAGCCATTACATTTCAAACTTGGAGTACTGCTCTTCCTGAAACTGTTTTTTTTTGCTAATATGAGTACATCATAATATATGACTCCAACTGCTTGTAGAGGGGTAGCACTGCTAATATTGTGAGACAAGATGGAAAGAATATTGAGAATGTACATGCAGAGTAGTTACCAGTTACCACTGTGATTTAATTGTTTGGCAGTTTAATTTCTCATCATATGTATAATAATCTGTTTGGGACACAGTCTTTGCACTTTTAGGATGATTAAAAAAAAAAAAAACATTGGTTACTCCTTCATTGATTGTGGGGGGGGGGGAGTTGCACTGGATAATTTGACTGAAATGGACAGACTGCTATCCCTTTTGGATACCTGCAGGGAACATCATTATGGGTATGTTAAGAGACTTTTGGATACCTGCAGGGGTATCAATATGGGTATTTTAAGAGACTTTTGTGCTTGAGAGTCATAATAAAGATATAAAGTGTTAGTGTCGTTTTGGTTAACTAAACACAAAACTTTGGTTAATAAGGGGGAGGAGAAATTTACTGCTAAGGCTTGAATTGTGTTTTAGAAACCCAAGTAAATTCAAATGAAGAGATTACAGAAAGTCATAAGAAGTAATGACATACTATCTCAGATGACCAGACTGTTGAAGCTATTCAAGAATCTTTTATGAATCTTAGAAGGAATGCTGCAGAATTTAAATACTTATCTAGGTTGTACAATTCTTGATAATTTATGCTAAATGAATCTTAGAATACTAACACTTAAGCTAACTGATTTTAAAGTATTCCTTCCTGACATAGCAGCTCTTAGGCATAGGCCAACTAGGCAGCCGCATAGGGTGCCACTGTAGCAGGAGTGCTTTTCCAGTGTTAATTTGATGTAGGTAGACCAGGATGGGAGCACTGTGTGTTGTGGTGGTGGGGGGGGCACTGTGGAGACCTTTTCCCTAGGGCACCAGTTGAACTACGGCCACTCCTGCTCCCTGAGAAAAGTCAAAATAACAATAGCTGTGAGCTATTGGTAGTTCAAAACATAATGTTTGCTGCCCTGATGGTTATTAGGTGGGGGGTGTTCTGAGGTGCTTGTCCCCAGACTGGACAGCTAGCTTAAGGCAGGTGGTAAGGAGTAGGCATAGTGATGTGTTGGCTGCATACACACAGGGTAAATGGTTTGATTCCCATCATTAATTTGTGTTGTTCCCACTGGATTTGTAGAATGTGTGGGATTTGAAAAGCACCTGTGTCACAGCTTGACTGACCAATGGCTCTAGGTGATGGGAATCTTTTCTGTTACCATGGGGTTTTAGCAGCTGAATGGTATTTCTATAATTGGGTGAATTGAAAATGATAGCTATAAACATTGCAGTTTTCATAACAGCAAGCTGCTTAATTTGGTTTTCTTTTAAAGATGATGGAGGTACAGAATTTCAGGCAGAGATGGCCATGTAGAATTTCTATCAGCTTGTGGACCTGAAGGAAGTGGATTTTGGCAGGTGATGCTGGTGTTGGAGGTACTGGACATTGGTGTGAAAGGCAGTGAGATCACAGAAAATGACACAATTTCAGGTGCTCATGCAAGTAAGAATTTGTACAGTTTGTACAGTTTGGGATTACTGTGGCAAAAGGTGTTTGATGTAATTTAGGGGCATGGTGAAGCAGGTGTTTAGTTTGCATTAAGGGGATTTTGGGATAGTACTTAGGTGTGGTGGAGTTACAACAGCTGAGGTTGGATCAGTTTCAGTTACTGGTTAGCTAAGTAAGCTTTGAGGCAAGAGCTGGAATCTTGTAACCTTTCACCGCCTGCCTTTTGTTATGGAAAGGTCTGGAATGGGGAGTCTGTAAATTTGAATTAATTGATGTGGCTGGGGTCCAACATCTGATGGAAGAAGGAAATGCAAGCATTAAAGGCCTCAGTGGACTTGTGGCTAATGACAGGGGGCAATTGGGTGTTAAGCTTTATTAGGTGTTAAGTTTCATTGATTACATGGTGGTTTCAGTTACAGAAGTACTGTTTTGGCCAATCTTGGATTAGTGTCTTTTGAACTGAGAGGGGCAGGACATATTGGGTTGGGATACCTGGTGGGATATGATCAGAAGTGATGGTGGTCCATGTGCAGCATCTGTTGCCCATGTCCAAGAGGGACATGGGTGGAATCCTTGGGGTGAGTTTACTGTTACCCATCCAATTCCCCAAAATGTGTTTGAATAGGGGCAATGAGGTGCTTGCCATAAGTGCAGTCTGTCCCAAAGGAGGGTATCTTCTAGGGGACAAATCTGTCCTTCACTCAGATTCAACTTATGTCACACACCGGGTTATGGACCTTAGAGCGAGTAACATATGCACCATTTGACTGGTACATTGGGAGGATAGGAGATGGTCTGGTATATGTATGTCTGTTATGAGTGGGTAGGGTTCGGTGGAACATTCCAGGTATGTTCGTGTTTTGGGGATATGTGGGGAACTGTTTGCCTCGTTGGCTATGCAGTAGGTAGATGGCTTAAGCAAGGCATTGTTTTGGGATTCCTTTCATGGGTAGCCCATGTTTAATTCTTTACCAGCTGCAAAGATAACACATGGGAGGTAAGCTTTGAGGGGAATGTTAAGGACAAACAGGGGATTAAGGTTGCTGTTCATCTTCTTGAGCTACTGGAACTGCAGATCGGCCATCTACTTGGGTCATTTTGGGGGAGGGTTTATAAGTTGGCATGCTGTTTTATCATGGTGATGCTTTTGGCACATTTCAGAGAGATGCCCTTTTAGCAAAGAGCTAAGGTTGTTCATGGCGATTTGCATTTGCTTACAAATGTGACAGAACATGTTGAGGGACGTAATTCGGGAGGACTAGTTTGTGGCTTGTTTGTCAGAAAGGTAGGATGACTGGAGAAGGGATGTGGGACTTTGGGGTTGGTTTCCGTTTAGCCGGCATCATAGTTTTGCAGAGGAAGTCGGTGGAGTGGGGTCCATTTTCACTTGGTTGGTATGACAGTTGTATGAGGCATGTCAGGTTGGGGTTAAAAGGAATAGATGCTTGTGGCAGGACCATGGGACATGTTTTATAAATAAAGCTTATGGTGGGGCAGGGTTTAGCTTGGTCAGTTGTGTTGCAGCCATCAGGGGTGGGAGATTGGTGGTTCAGATTGTTGAATCATTTGGTTCAGATTTGTGAGCAAGGTGTTTTTTTTTCAGTTGGTGAAGGAGGATTTAGCTGTTATTACAGCACTTTCATGGGTGTCAGTGTTAGGTTAATTTACTAAATTCTGGATGGTGGATCATATGCTGGTAGTGTAAGGTGATACTGTGAAAACTGGCTGGCATTGCCTATTGTCAAAATAAGTTGACTGCTGGGGGTTGTGTTTGGTATATGGAGGGCCATTTGGCTTACGGTGTGTGCTGTTACTGCTTCATGGATAAATTGATGTCATTAACAGGGTGGTCTTATTTGCCAAATGTTTTCTTCCCTTATAAGGAATAGTGGGTATGATAGTGGGTTTACTAGGCAATTGATCCATTAGGAAAGAAAGTCTCATTTTGGTTATTAGTATATCCATTGGGTGGGTAATGAGGGCTGCAGTAAGGCATGGTGGCATGTCATTAACCTTGTTTTGATGACATTGGGCATTTTAGGGTTCTGGTGGTACATTGTGCTCATGTGCTTTCTCCTGGCTTTGGCTTAGTGTGTTGTAGTGCATTCAGCAGGTGATTACCTGGGAATCAGCCAGGTCAGGCCTTTTGGCAGATGGATAGGGAGTTTTATGGGCATTTCCTTTTGGTGACAAATGAGGCATGTGATCGGTTGGGGGAATATGATTTGAGGGGTTGGGGTTGGTGGCTTGTTGAATGGAAGGAAAGATGATTGAGGGGATGTTGAATACCTGGAGTTTTCATGTTAAGCTGGTGTAGGAGGTTCAGCTGGAGTTGTTGGGGATTAGGCTTCATTTTAATGTTCATTTGATTAATATGGAAGTGGAATGGCTTGTAGTGGTCAGGCTGTTAAAGTGCCATAATCGTTTAAATGTTTTTTTTTTTTTGCTTAAAATGGATGGTTGGTATGATGTCATAATTGCTATTAAACTGAATTTTGCAAAGAGATCTCATTTGGTTATTCTATTGGGTTCCTATTAGAAGAGCGAATGCTCTTCTGTTGAACTGAAAACTATGAAAGCTGACAATGACAAAAGCATGGGGCCATTCTTGGGACTTTGCTGTTTTCTCCACTGTGGTGTGATCTCGGAGTTGGTATAATTAAGTTGGGGGGGTGTGGGTGGATGAAGCCCCCACTTTATTTTGTTTGTACATTTTATTATTTTTTTGGATCAGTGAATTTCTTCCCTGGGAAAAAATTTGCTGATCTGTGCATTCAACATTTTCAGCTTTTGTGTTTTTAAGTTTGTCAAAAGAGCGTTCGCTATTTTAAGCATTCACTCTTCTAATATAGACCTATTATATTCATTGACAGTAAAATGGGGCTACAATTTGGCATGATGGGAGGCAATTGCCTCTGGGTGGTTTCAAATGGAAGTGGGCTTAGTATTTGGTTGTTCAGTTGGCTGGTATTGACCTGGGAATCATTACAAAGCTGCAGTTGGTAGTTAGGTAGTGAGTATTTAGCTCATACACAGTGGTTATGCTAGCTTCTGAGGTTATGGATTGTTACTTTAGAATTAGAGAGGGATCACTGGTTTGTTTTCAGTGTTTTAGGCAATTGCTATTTTTTTTTATTTATGTGATGAGGTTTTGGGAGGTGATGACATGGATGCAGTTTGGTTAGAGAGGGTGGGGTACAACAAATGATGTTTGGCTTAATGCCTTTTAATGGTGGTTAGGTTGTTGGAGGTTAGGTCAGAGAGAGGGGGAACAGCCTGGCAGAGAAGAGGAGCAGGCTTGCCCTCTTCTGTACCCCCTCTGGTGTTGGATGTTCCATTCAGTGAGTATGGAAAGGAAAATGAGCAGCTGGATGTTGCTTAATAAGTAAAATAAGCAAGCGGAGGTAAGCTGCTTATTTGGTTGGATGTGTAATTCAATAAATGGTAAATGAAGTGAGTGGTAGTACGCTGCTTCATAATTGAGTGGAAGTATGGACACTGCTTACTGAGGATGAGTGGGATCACGTTGTCCCTGTTAACGTTACATGAATGTTATGCTCAACTATACCATGTGCCAGTTGTAATTAAAAAATACTGGTTAACAGAATTATGTTTATGGAAATTTAATAAAGGTCATCAAATGTCATATGGTGTGATGTGCTTATTGAAGGGGACCAGGACAAAACAATGTATCATCTGTCTTATTTCTATCAATTCACTTCATTTACATCTTGTAACAAAAATGTGGACATCGGTCCTCTGCATTCTCTGCAGTCATTAATCTCTAGGGTGTGGATGTCTATGTAACAACCTCAGGCTTATTTATGCCACTGAAAAAAAAAGGAATTAGTGTGTTTTTTTTTACTTCATCTACTCAAAATTATGCACATGGCAAAAATAGTTTTAATTAAAAGATGATGGCAAGTAGATGACCATACTCATTATAGGTTAATATCAGCTAAAAGTGTCTGTATTAAAATATTAAAGCTAAACTTATAAATGTCACACTTACTGCCCATACATTCTCTCTCTGCCTAATCTGACTGCTGTATTTCAAATACAGAAAGACTAAACTTTAAAGGATTTTTCACAGCAGATTGGCCACATAGACCCCATTATACTAAACCTGCACCCCTAGTCTCACACAGCTTATATTATTCTATATATCTTTGTCTGTATGCATGAATTACATACATAGGCACACACAGTCACACAAACACACACACACACACACACACACACACATATATATATGTGTGTGTGTGTGTGTGTGTGTGTGTGTATGTGTGTATATGCTTTTGTGTGTGGGTGTGTATGTGTGTATGTGTGTGTGTGTGTGTGTGTGTGTGTGTGTGTGTGTGTGTGTGTGTGTGTGTGTGTGTGTGTGTGTGTGTGTATGTGTGTGAGAGTGTGTGTGTGTTTGTGTGTGTATTTGTGTGTGTGTGTGTGTGTGTGTGTGTGTGTGTGTGTACTCTATGAGTGTGCACATGTGTGTGCGCGTGTGTATGTGTCTGTGTGTAAACATGTATGAATGTGTAAATATCTATATCTAGCTACACACAGACACACACACGTGTGTATATATACATACATATATATATATATATATATATATATATATATATATATATATACATATACATATATACACATATATTATAATATAATATTTTGATTCCAAGTTCTCACAACCTCAGAGAAAAGGGAAATACATTTATTCCCATTTGTCTTAGCTGGGAACCTTTAAAGATAATATATTTAGAAATCTATTCTGTATCAGCAGGGAGCTCTGTCTCATTTCCTATATATATATATTTATATTTAAAGATGTACATTGAGACAGAATTTGTAGGAGCCACCTGTGAGTTTTTTAAATGTAAAAATGGAGTAAATAATGATTATTAAATTATATATTAAATAAAAAACAAAAGATTAACTTTAAGCGTTAGCAATAAATTTTATCTTTATCATTTTGTTTTTTGTCTTATATCATAATAGGACTGAGACCTTTAAGTTGCTGCAGTTAATTAAACTGACAAAGCATATAAAAAATTGTTTTAAAAAGAATCACTGACTCAGACTGGTATTAGAACTTATGATGCTGCGAGAGCATTTCAATAAAGTAATATACTTTTTATATATGAAACTCTGAAATTAGATAATTTATTGGAACCACAAATTCATATTATTAATATTTATATGTGAATACACATGACTCACCATTCACTTAAAATGTTTCTTGCAACACTTTTTTTTTTTTGCTTATCAACAGGTGGGCAGCAGAGTTTATTACAAATGCACGTTTTTAACCTTTTTGTTGATATATTTTTGTATTTATAAAATATAGGTGAAATTATTAACCTGGTAAAACATTTTTTAAATAGTACTTGTGTACAATCATGTAATTCTAGTGGTGGAAAGAACAAATGAGAAAAGACTGGGATAAAGCCTGAAAGCTATATACAATTCTAAAAAATACAGAATAATATTCATACACCTACAGCTAAATGTAAAACAGCTTTTCATATGTATGACAGTTTGTAAGACCACTCATTTAGTAGATTGATAGCTCCACATGTTTTGGAATAATTGCATATGTATTGTCCAGCTTTTGAGCACGATGAAATAAGCATTTTAAAACATTTGCTACATGATAAAAAACAGTCCCCGGGATTCATGAAGCTTGCGCCAGGCACAGGCGTAGCGTAGGCGGCATAATGCCAAATATGGCCGTCAAGCGATTCAGGTACGATCGAATTCCACATGCACTACCGCCGTACACCAGATCTGCGCAGCTCCCGGCGTAGGCATGCAAATCACCCCATGCGCTGTACTGTAGCATGTAAATGAAGGTACATAGCGATTCATGAAGTGGCGCAGGCGTAGCATAAGCCTACAGAAATGTAAACCAAAAAAAAAAAATGGTTTACATGTTGACAAAAAGAACATCGTAGCCACAGAAGCGGACCAGACTCATGTATAACAAAGTTAACATATGCCAATCGCTAAATATACAGCTAATGGCATAAGAAAAGATGCACAACACATACAAAATAACATTTAATGTCATGGCCACAGTAACGCAACGGACAACCGTAGAGCATGTGTGCGCAAATGGGAACACAAGGAAAATACATACAAATGTCATAAAATAGCAATGTAACAAAAATCATGATTTCACCATACTAGTCAATGGTATGCATGCTACATCACAATCAAGCTGTAAGGGTTGTTAAGGGCCTGTGACATCGTTCGGTGTGGTAACTATGAATTAGTAGTCAATGCCATGCAAATGAGGCAAGTAATAGTGAATCGCAAACGTCCCGCCGGCTGAAGGATGTACAATACGGCGCAGCGCTACAACACCGAGGAGTGTTCTGCAGGAATACATGACATCAGCAGTAGGGTGTGCCACTGCAGCTGTAAGCATATTGGAGCAATGCAAATCCGGGCTGCCCATTGCTAAGCAAAGCTGCAGGACAGGGGCATGGATGTAGGTATAGTTTTGCTCAGCTGAGAGCACACATGGTTCCCGAAAGCGCATGTGTATGTGGATGAAAACGTGCCCGAATCCCGGTAAGCGGACTCATGTGCCGCACACCACAGGCCAAAAAGGAAGTTTAGGGGAAGACAATAAGGAAATGCTACAGTAGGGTAATAGGAGTACAACCGAGCAATTAACACCTATTAACTCATAGTGGGCAACTGACACCAGCTAACAAGGCTGCTAGCAGCAACCTGCAGAACAGGATAGGGGAGATGTCAGATTGCAGAGAAAAAAGAACTGTAATTGCTGAGCAAAGCAAACCTGCAGTAGATTGGCAAGAGAACACATTTGGCAAGACAATCCTGGTTCGGGAAAGTACAAAACAAGAAAGCAGGCTGCTGGATGCATGCCAGACAATGGGAGGGGAACTGCTAAGAAAAGCTGAGGCAAGGGAAAGAGGTAATCCCCGGCAGCTAAATGTAATGTAACACCAAAGGCAGCACAATAGCACTATCCATGGTAAAACACAAGACACCCTGCACCCTCTAATGTACATACACACCCTATGACATCATCAGTGTTCAAAGCACAATAGTATAAAGTGTGAAGGCACCTCACACACACTTGTGTATTCCCAAACACTGCACCATCGGTGTAAACAGACTGGGAACTTTTACAATGTACATGTTGGGAGCTGCCATAGTTGTGATTCATCAGCATGTGTTGGAGACTGAAGGTGTTGTGGAGGATGATGCTGACAACCACCTCAGGCCCCGGCAGAGGAGAAGAGTGTTCAGACCAAGGGTAACCTACCAGGGGCTACATGATCTGGAGATAGTAGAGCATTACAGGGTGGACAGGGACATCATACAGCAAATAGTGGAGCTGAGCCGGCCACACCTGAGAGCCAGAAACAACAGAGGGGAATCCATCCCAGTGGACACGAAGGTATGTGTAAGCCTGAGAATACTAGCTACAGGTACCTTTCAAAGGCCAACTGGAGATATTATGGGGATCTCACAGGCATCAGCATCCAGGGTACTCCACCAGTTCCTGAATGCCATGTTACCACATGCCAGTGAGCATATATACTTCCCCCAAACTCAGGAGGAGTTGGCCAGCAATATGCGTCTCTTCCACCATGTGGCACACTACCTGGAGGTACTGGGTGCAATAGACTGCACGCACATACATATCAAGTCACCACCCAGAGACCATGGTAGGCACTACATAAACTGCAAGGGATACCACTCCATCAACTGCCAGGTCGTGTGCAATGCCCAGGGCATTATTACGGATGTGTGTGCTGGCAGCCCTGGAGGCTATTATGATTCCCACATCTGGCATGCCTCACAGCTGTATCAGGTATTTGTCAGGGGGGGCATCCCATATGGCCACCTTGTCGGGGATGCTGGCTATGCACTGGAGCCGTGGATGATGACTCCCATCAGAAATGCACACACACCCATGCAAGAACACCATAATGAGGCACACGCCCAAACCAGAATCATCATAGAGCATGTGTTTGGGATGCTGACATCACGGTTCCATTGTTTGGACATATCTGGTGGAGCCCTGCAGTACTCTCCAGGCATGTGTGCCCACATCTTCATAGTATGTGCCATGCTACATAATATGATCCTGCGGAAACAGCTGCAGCAGGGACATAATGGTGAAGGCTCTCACAGCCCACCGCAATTGCCAAGGCCATCACAGGCACAGAGGGATTCAGACCATGAACACCGTGTGCCAGCCCCAGTAGGCAGATGGAGGCATGCCCAATATGCCCACACCTTGGCAAAGAGGGAACGTATAGCACATACACTGACAGTGTAGGCCCATGCGGACTGACACACTTCTCCACCTGCACACACAGTAAAACAGATGGGACACACACACGGCCACCTGCAAATTGAAATGTATAGGTGGCCTACTGTGTGAATCCTACATAGGCAGCCCTCAACTATTGCACACACAACAGCTATTGGAACAAGGAAAGTCAACACCTGAACAGTAAACGAAGCTAACAGCATATGTTGATACTGTATGTATAGGTGCCTAGGTACATTGGTAGGTACATGCCCGATTGTCAGAGGCTATGCAGCAGCCTAGGCAAAATATGTCTGTTATCACAACCCCATCGGTCAATCAACTGTCCCTCTGTGGAGCAGAGCCAATATCCAGATCCATGTGTGTAACCACTGTTCCCCACCTACTCTGCATGGATTACCTGGTGTGTTAATCAGGGCCTCCATATAGTGTAAGTAGGGATGTAGTGCCAAAGCATTGAGAGTACCCATGACAGCTATCTGCCACCCCAGCATTCTCCAGTTATGGTTGTGTTAAGGTGTAGAACATGACAGTGTGCGGCTCACTCTGACATAGATTCCCAATGCTGGAGTACATCCATTAAACATCACTCAGGCATACCGTGAAGTGGTATCATCCATATGTAAACAAACTGAGTTACACATTTGACTGCAGTATGGAGGAACAGCCATAGTACAGTCCACATACAAAACACCATTAACACTTGTACAAACAACAGATAACCAAGTGGTAAAGCCACTGACTGTGTTCTGTATGTACCCGATTCCACGTCATGCAAGGTCTGTAACATAATCCCGATTGCACGAATAATGGATGCTGGATGTAGGTCATTAGAGCACGTGGAAGCACATGTTAGCGGGTTAATGCGGCAGCAAGTGACGGTAAGCGTCGATCAAACAGGACTACACGGATATGTGCAAAACATGTTTAAGCTTTGCAGAATTCCGCGCAGATCATGGTCATGGATGTCCAGAACAGGTGAAACCAGCATTATTCAGTCATGTACTAACAGTGCCTGCTCTGAGAGGTAAAACAACCACTAGCAGGAGTAGAACACGCAACCATGTACACACTCACCCACCAGCAAGCTATCCAAGATGTACCAACGGCAGGTGTGTATTGTGACAGGTTAGAACACAAAAGTGCAGGGTTCAGCAAACAGAATACACCGCCATGTACCCAACGAAAGGTGTGTACACTCTCTTTCCTTCTCCCTGTCTATCTATATATATATATATATATATATATATATATATATATATATATATATATATATATATATATATATATATATATATATATATATAGGGATAGAAAGGGTGATAGAGAGATGTATGTCGATATATGAACGAATACATATATCTGCGAATATAAAGACAGGTTAACGACATGTACACAACCATGGAGGTACAAATGAATAGGATACTGCCAACTACCGAATGCTTTATATACAAACACGCGTAATCACAAGGATGAAAGACAGAAAGATCACAGTACCTGAACAGTATAACCACGAGTAATATTATCACACTGTCAAGGGACATGTAGTTATCGCTGCCAGTGCTGCAGTCCAGGCAGGTACTGTGTATAAGTGTGGTTCCGACTGCTGTGGTGTGTGTAAGTTATTGTTGAGAGTGCATTGTGTGTTTCTGTGGTATTGTAATGTGTGTGTGTGACTGTTTGCATCATGGGTCTGTTTGTGCAAACTCGGAGGTAGATTATTACAGTAGTTGTGGTCATATTCGGCCTTAAGCATACGATTACCACCTGTTCCACTTTGAGAGGGACAGTCCCTCTTTGGGCAGTTGTGTCCTGACAACAAATATTAAAAATGGCAAATGCACTGTGATTGTAGGACATATATATGAAGTAATAGTTGCATGTAATAGTTATGTCCATCTCTCAAATACATAAATTTGTGAAGAAACATAATAAGCAGCTAAACTGCTACAAGAATAAAAGGTTCAATGTAGGGCAAAAGTAAGTTCTATCCTATGTACTGACAGTGTTTGTGTAGTTCTCTAGACCCTGATCTGTGCCCAACAAATGTCCCAATATGACCAATTGAAAAAGTGGCAACCCAGGACAAAGAGTAGGAGTCACCAGCACAACAGCAATGAGTGCAAATACTTGTGACAGAAATACACAAGACAGCTTTCATGTAGCAACAGTTCAGTACATATTGATGTATTTGGGAGGGATTGAAGGATCAACATCACCTGCATGCTATGTAGGAACCAATTAACAATGGTTTAATGACTAAGCCTTCAATAACCATAGTATTAGTCTACTAAATGACAGGTCTTCAATGAGGGAAGGGGCCCCCACACACATATGGAATATGTATAAATGCAGTCCCGACAAACATTTATCTGCTATGTACACCCACCTACAACTGCCCCACAGCTGAAACAATTGCAATACAGACTGTAATAACATCAGAAACATCCACTCACTCAATGACATCTGCAGAAGTTTTAACATACCTTGTGAGAGACACACTTGTAATGGCGCTATGTGAAATCATTGCTGTTGTACTATGGAACAGACGCCAATGTAACAGGTTTCATTTGCAATAGTCTCATAACAGATAGTTGAGATAACAGCTACATTCACATGTAGAACTATTTACTGTAGCCGTCACACACAATCCACGGGGGACATGATTTCAGAGTATCCGCGTCTCTCCATATAGCTGTTGCAATTTATCACAATATAATACATCCAGACCATCTCCCTTGAAGGTAGGGCAAAAGGACAATGCCCAAGTGGAGTATTCAATTATACACCACTGTTGTAATTGGCCAATGGAGTAGCCAATTAACAATGGTTTAATGACTAAGCCTGCAATAACCATAGTATTAGTCTACTAAATGACAGGTCTTCAATGAGGGAAGGGGCCCCCACACACATATGGAATATGTATAAATGCAGTCCCGACAAACATTTATCTGCTATGTACACCCACCTACAACTGCCCCACAGCTGAAACAATTGCAATACAGACTGTTGATGGGCATGTAATAATTTACTCCGGAACACCAATTGGTGGCAGGATACCACATGATACAGGTATCCACGTATAAAACGAGGGTTTGCCATGCATTCAAATCGTATGCTCATACCATTGCATCGTTTAAAGAGGAAAGGTGTAACAGAGATAGTATTGTATACTCGGACCACTAAGAAGGTATGAAGAACATTCAGTATGTTAGTGTATGTAGTGCCTGTGCTGTAGAAATGAAAGTGTACGCAATGCAGACAGTGGGAAAAGGCATTATGTAGTGAAGTCTTGTTGAGCATAGTAATGCTTGTAGAAATTGTGTGTACTGCTATGGCCACAAGGTAAACACCCCAGACACCACAAGGGATGCTACATAAGGGCTTTAAACATAACAATTGCACTCCAGTCACTGTTGGTGGTAGGGTATGTCCAACAAGTATGTGCCATAACAGGGGATAACATATGTTGATATACAGTAACAGTAGGCATATGTATTGGCGTATAATGAAAATATCATGCCTAAAGTGGTCCCGCTGTGCAATTATGCTTTGCATCATGTGATATGGTTTCAAATATGTGTAAAGTACAGTATTGTAGGTAGATAAGTCAAATATTTTACATAGCATGACTGGTATATTATGCAAACATAAGGTATGTGTATTGGACTGTACAATACATATTAACAATATATATATATATATGTTAACTCCAAAACACTTCACAAACCAATGAAGACAAAAAGATGCCAAGGACCCAATCAATCACAGTCTGCTATTGCACGTTGTAAAACACGCTGCCACCGTCAGCTTTCATATAGTATAGACTTTACCAAAAATGATTGTTCCACCAAAATAAACGTAAACAGTAGTCCAGGTATAAAACTGTAAAAACCTCAGGTCAACGGACTTAAAAATAGCGTGAGAACTTTTATTGTAACATAAGCACTTTCGGAAGGCTTCGTATCCTTCCTTCCTCAGACAAGTTTAAACACTAATACATACATTATCTGCTTTAAGTAACAGCATCATTAATTACCATTCAATTAGTATTTATTCAATTAACATCATATTGTGTTGTTAGAACTAGGTCTGGTGTATTTTAAAAATCCTGACTTGGTTACTACACTCACCCAATACCAAGTCCCCTCACTACAATCTGCACACCCTATACCATAAGTAGCATACCTAGTGTGCAAAAAAGTATAACAATATAAAAATATAAAAATATAAAAATATAAAAATATGTAAATATATGTATATGTGTATAGCCCCTATGAAATCTAACAATAGGTCATGTAAGATCCTATACTGGGATTGCCTATGTGTTCCATATGCCATACCGTCAAACTCCAGTATAAGAACAACAAGAAAGGGTCCTTCCCATGATGCTTAAGACCCTATTATCTCCTTAGGGCTAAAAGTTTTAAAATACAGGTCAACGAAATGGTGTCGTTTAACCCTGGGAACGTATGTGCGGCCGTCCTTATTTGCCATAAAAGTTCTTCTTTTTCTAACAAGGTCTGCCATGGGCCTGAGTAGGGGTCGGCCTTGATCTGTTTTAAGACCGTAAAGCCAAAGCGGTGGTCTACATGTTCTTTAATATGACAAGCTAATGCGTTGTTAGTATCTCCTCTAGATACTGCATACAAGTGCTCATATATTCGCTTATTAAATGCCCTCTCGGTCTTTCCGATGTAGAAAGCCGGGCATTTTTTACAAGCTGCCAGGTAAACCACTGATTTAGATATACAGTTAAACCTCCCTAGCAGTTTGTATTTCACCCCGTTAATTAGCACCGAGCTCCCTTCATCTATATGCTTGCAGTACCTACAACACCCACATACAGTCATTCCTTTGTGCCTTTGAAAGTCGGTGTTATTGTTCTTTTCTAAAAGGGCTTTTAGATTAAATCCTTTCCTAAAGGTGATGTTAGGTGTGTCGCCAAATAGTTGTTTTAAGTGTCTATCCTCCATTATATTAGCCCAATTCTTCTTTAAAATGTTCCTAATAAAATAGTGATCAATGGAAAATGTACATAGAAATCTTACCTCAGTGTCAATCTTTTTCCCCCCTTGTTGTGTGTACTGTTGGTCAACACTTATTGTACTGTCTTGCTTCCATAGGATAGGTTTAAAATGTCCAGATTCTCGTTTAAAACCAACCTCAGCTTTCACCTCCAATGTTAATGAGTGTGGATACCCTCTGTTTGTAAACATAACTATAAGGTTGTTACATTCATCTTGAAAATCTGCCTCCCTGGTTATCATACGTGCCGCCCTTACCATCTGCCCTTTCACCACAGCTCTCTTTTGATGGTAGGGGTGGCAGCTACTGAAATGAAGAAAACTGTTAGAGTAAGTGGGTTTTCGATAAATGGTACTAATAAATCTGGATCGCTCCGAGTCCTTGCCTAATTTGATGTCCAAAAAGCTAATTTCGTTCTCATTGACTTCGTATGTAAAATCTAAAAAGTCTGTGAGTGTCCTAATCTCGTCTATAAATACTGTTGTAGAATGTTTTGGCCCCTTCCACAGGAAGAACATGTCGTCCTGGTACCTAGTGTACCAGGCGACATGCTTGCTAAACTGACTGTTAGTAAAGAGCAACTTGTTTTCCCATTGTGCCATTACACAGTTGGCAAATGACCCCCCACAGGGTGACCCCATCGCAACCCCTGAGGATTGCCTATAGATACAATTGTTGAAAGAAAAAAAGTTGTATTTTAACACTAATTCTAATAGGGTCTCAATAGTGTAAATCACGTTCTGATCTACCTTCCTCTCTTCTAGGAACTCCCTGATCCATTGCAACCCCAATTGTTGTGGAATGACTGTATATAAATTCTTGACATCCACTGTCATAAATATTAAATTGGAGTCGAAAGTTATCTTGTTGATGTCCTCAAGGAAGCCCCACGAATCCTTACATATGTGTGTTTCTTGTACTATGTATGGTTTCAAGAGGCTGTCCACGTATTTAGCACAAGCTGTAAGAATGGACCCTCTACCATCAACAATTGGTCTAAATGGGGGGTCGTTAACTGACTTGTGTATCTTAGGAGACCCAAAGAAAGATGGCATTCTGGGTGATGTCATGTTAAGGTAAGTGTGTATGTTAATGTCAATAATGTCCTCTAAGAAAAGGTCTTCGATTGTCTCCCTAATCCTCCTATGTGCTATATTCACTTCGTTGATGCAAACTTCCTCATATGGGCCTTCATCTAAGTGAGTGGTAAGATTGTTAATGTAGTCAACCTGGTTCATAAACACTAACCCTCCCCCTTTATCGGGTGTCATAACCCGAATGTTACAGTCCTGCAGTAACTTAATAAAATCCCGTTGTTCTGTTGTTATGTTCAGGGTGTGTTTACTATGATGCATTTTACTAGAAGCTAAAAACCTTAGATCTAGTTCGCATGATTTCTCAAATATTTTAAGGTTGTTAACCAAAGGTGGATTAAACAGACTCGATATTCTGAATGGTTTAACAAGGGAAGAATGGTTACCTAGAACTGCCAAAAGGTTGAGTTTACGGACAAACAGTTTCAGGTCGACAATAGTCTTTACTAAGTCCATATGAGTGTCAGGAACAAAAGACAGTCCTTTAGAGAAAAAGTCAGCCATTTCGGTGGTAATGTCCAGGGTAGTATAGTTAAATATCTTAAAATCCCCTTCTTTGTTATAAATAACTACTGGCTGACTTGTCACTTTTATCATTTCTTCTTCTGGTTGTGTTTGCTCTTTATGCTCTGCTGGTTCCTGTTGGATCTCAGATTCCTCTGTTGTTGGTACTGGTCCTGCCCAAAATCCTGGTTATGTTCTATACTTGTTTGTCTACCCCCAGTATTCTCATTAATCTGTTGTCCATTGTTGTTGATGGCCCCATTAAAAGGAAGTTGATGTTGTTCCACGGGGTTGGTGTCTCCCCTTTCGTCACCTACTATAAGTGGGTCATCTTCCTTGTAACCTTCCTCTAGGAAGGTGTCAAGCTGATACATATTCTGGTTGCTTTTATATTTAAGGTTGTCGTTTGGTTTAGGCAAATGGTCCCTTAACTTGTTCTTGGGTTGGCCTATCTGTGGTGGCCTAGGATATGCTTTGTTTTCTGCATACTGTTTAATATCCCTCATGATTTTCTTCTTTTTGTTATCACACAGCTTATGAGTAGTGGCTTCAATGCTAGTGAATATTCGAGAATAATCATATTTGTATTTTAAAAAATTTTTGTTTTTCGTGATATCTTGTTCTAAATTAGCCAAGTCTACCCTATAATCATTGACCTGTTTGGTATAGTGGTCAATTAGTAGTCCCATATACTCAAAGCTGTGTCGATCAAAAAGAGCTAAAAGTTCATTGTGGAAATTTGAACCTTCTTGTAAGCCCACTGGGAATCTCCACTGCCTAAGCCCCTTAGGCACGATCTTTTTAGCCAGACATTCCCCTAAATAAGAAATCTCAAGTTGTAATTTTTTACACTTGAAGAGTTTGTAATCAAACTCCCCAATCAACGTAGCAATGTTGTTCAAGCTCCGCTCATCCACCTTTTCAGTATTATTTACTTCACCTCCCCTGTAAGTGTCACCGTCAGTAAAATAATTATTCTTGTCAAGGTAACCTACCACTGTGGGTACAGAGTCATTAAGGGAAACAACAGTACCTTGTGGGGAGATGTTCTCCGTATTAGGAACTTGGCGTTGTGAAATACAAACTGCTAGGGAGGTTTAACTGTATATCTAAATCAGTGGTTTACCTGGCAGCTTGTAAAAAATGCCCGGCTTTCTACATCGGAAAGACCGAGAGGGCATTTAATAAGCGAATATACGAGCACTTGTATGCAGTATCTAGAGGAGATACTAACAATGCATTAGCTTGTCATATTAAAGAACATGTAGACCATGGTTTTGGCTTTACGGCCTTAAAACAGATCAAGGCCGACCCCTACTCAGGCCCATGGCAGACCTTGTTAGAAAAAGAAGAACTTTTATGGCAAATAAGGACGACACACGCCTTATCGTTCCCAGGGTTAAACGATACCATTTCGTTGACCTGTATTTTAAAACTTTTAGCCCTAAGGAGATAATAGGGTCTTAAGCATTATGGGAAGGACCCTTCCTTGTGGTTCTTGTACTGGAGTTTGTGGTATGGCATATGGAACACATAGGCAATCCCAGTATAGGATCTTACATGACCTATTGTTAGATTTCATAGGGCTATACACATATACATATATTTACATATTTTTATATTTTTATATTTTTATATTGTTATACTTTTTTGCACACTAGGTATGCTACTTATGGTATAGGGTGTGCAGATTGTAGTGAGGGGACTTGGTATTGGGTGAGTGTAGTAACCAAGTCAGGATTTTTAAAATACACCAGACCTAGTTCTAACAACACAATATGATGTTAATTGAATAAATACTAATTGAATGGTAATTAATGATGCTGTTACTTAAAGCAGATAATGTATGTATTAGTGTTTAAACTTGTCTGAGGAAGGAAGGATACGAAGCCTTCCGAAAGTGCTTATGTTACAATAAAAGTTCTCACGCTATTTTTAAGTCCGTTGACCTGAGGTTTTTACAGTTTTATACCTGGACTACTGTTTACGTTTATTTTGGTGGAACAATCATTTTTGGTAAAGTCTATACTATATGAAAGCTGACGGTGGCAGCGTGTTTTACAACGTGCAATAGCAGACTGTGATATATATATATATGTCTTGTAGTCACCAGACAGTGTAACAGCATGATAGCTAATTGAAATGGAAGAGCTACATAATAAACCATGCACAAAAGACATGTAATAGCATCATAGATTCACAGTTAGGTACTATGCTGTCTGGCCAAGTCCATTTGTAAGCCCTAATACAGTGTTGTCACTGGCAGCACCTCCCTAAGTTACTGTCCTGTGCCTTTGAACAGCACAGCCATTTGTTTCCTGCACCTGTGTACAGTACAGCCACTGCAGTAATCCCTGGCATACATGTCTGTCCCCCATCCACCCATTGAGGTACCTCATGAAGAGTGCTAGTGAGTGTCCCTATCTGATGTACATAGGAATCATGTTCCAAAGCATGGTGGGTGTCCGTTTCAGGAATGTATCCATCCAGCACGTGCTACTCATTGTAGCATTTGGGTACATATCCCAGAGCATGTTGCTCTTAGTGGCCTTTGCTTATGTTGCTTATGTGGAGCATATCCATCAAAATTGGTGTGTGCATGGGCCTTGTATGTTCAGCAGAGGTCACCTCTGAGTATGCAAATGACTACAGTTGAGGTTCCAGTAGTTGTGCTGCATACTTCATCCTTTGGAGGTGAGTAATACCTTTGGTGTGGTAATGTTGTGGTATTTAAAGCTTTTGCTGTCCCGTAAGGTACACCCCAAAGGGGTGTTGTACCCATGAATGTGTTTCATAAGTCAGGAGTATAGAGGTACAATGGCAGGCTTTGTTCCGGCTACAAACCAGTACAGGTTACGGTGGCCATGTAGAAGGATATCCATGCCCTCTTGGAAATAGGTTATCAAAGGAGTGGGTGCTATCTATGTGTGCAGTACGATCCCTTATAATGTCTCATGTATGTAGGGGACCACCGCCTATGTGATAGTCACAGGGTGATTGTTGTAATCCAAAGGGTATGTCTATGCACCATCTGCCATGCTGCTTGAGGCCATGTTACCGACGGCAGGTATCTGTCACAGTGATATCCATATGGAGGTTGTGTATATTAGCTGGTGAATCAATCATGGCCCTTAGTTTGCAGTCATCTGGAAACCTATTCAGGGAAAGTCCGTCTGTGCTGGAATGTTCCTCAGTTAAGTCCATATCGAGCATGAGGGTCCCTATGACTGAGGACTGGGGTATGCCAATTGAAACTGATGTACAGTAGGAACTATGGTATGCTACCCTCACTGTGTGTGTCCTGTCCGTGAGCCACTGTGCATAACATCCCAGGATGTATGGGTCGTTGTGCAGGTGGATGTGTATAGTGACAATACCAGAATGGTGAAAAGTGTTGACAGCCAATGAGAGGATAAGATAGGCTGTGTGGACCCCATTACCATCATCTATGACCTTGGTAACTGTCTTGCAGGACTCCACCAGGTTTAGGAGCCATGTTGTGGATCTAACAAATCCAACCTGGGTGGTATCAAAGGTGTGTAGGCCAACAATGCCTCTGTGAAGGACTTCTATGATGATGTTCTCAATAGCCTAGCAGAACAGTCTAGTCAGGTGTATAGGGCAATAGTTCCTCTGGTCCATTGTGGCGCCACCTCTGTGGAGTGTGATAACTGTTGCTGTGCACCAGTCAGGGTCCACAATGCCTGATACAAGGCTACTAGTGAATCTGGTGTCCAAGTGGGGATCCATGTCATTCTGATGTTTGTGTAAAATGCAGCCTGGGATGTAGGATGGTCACATAGAGTGTGTGATCCAGGCTTTAGAGAAAGCAGGTCTGAATGGCGTAGTTGTGACCGCAGGGACTCTGCATCGATCCTGTATAGATGTGGGCCCATGAGGGTGTGAGAGGGGTGTAAAGTTAGCTGCCAGGTTGTTGCCAATAACAGTCGGATCTGTAATGTGTCTGCCTAACCGTTGTATGTCAGAGCAGATGTGGGTATTGCTATCGAGAGTAGTGACATACCTCCATAATGCTTAGTGGTAGTCATTTGAATGTGTCGCAGTAATGTTGACGTAGCTAGTGTTGGTGGATATAAGAAGGGATCCCAGAATCCAACTGAGGCTGACTAGGGAGCCACACCACCCCTTAGAGTGTACCCTACTTTGCAACTGTCTCCGCCTGTTGTGCAGTATGTCCATGGCAGTGGACCCCCAGAGGGGCGTCCGTTATGTGGTGGGTACTGTCATGGCTCATTGTGGGATATCATGATCCATGCAGTTGTGTAAGTGCTAATGAAGTGCAGTTGAGAATGTTTCTGCATTTGTAACTATATTGTCCATCTGCACGGGTGTCATGGCGATTACTACTTCTGTCATACAAAGCGTGAAGTTGGCTCTGTAGAAATATTGTACTGTGTTTTCTGTGAAGGGTGTGGTGCTGTGATGTGGATAACAAGGGTGATTAGCATACGTTCGGAACTGACCAATGAGGGGCTACTCCAGGTGTGTTACACCAGTCACACATGTTGGTAATGTCCAGGTCTACAATATTGTTGGCCTTGGTGGTGGTGTGTATATGTTGACCCAGCCCAATGGAGTTTATCAACCCACAATGGTGTTGGCCTAATCTGTCGGTACATGAGTAGGTAGCACAGTTAGGTGTGTGGTAGTGTCAGTTTCACATCAGTAGTGCCTGTGTGAACCCTACTTTCCAGTACACTAAGAAATGAGGGATGTTAACCATGGGGTATGTTGTGGAATCCGTAGCAAGCTACAATTTGTATAGCACTTCTGGCCACAGTTAGTTGCACTTGGATTGCCTCTGAGGCAACCAGCTTGGAGGTGTGTACATCCCTGTGACATATGGACACACCTCTGCCATGGGTGTTGTGGTCCTGGTTACATGACTGAAAGGTGTGGTCTGTGTAATAGCCTGTCAGTGCAGGGGTGTTCTCTGGAGTCTAGAAGCAGGTCACGGTCACTGCAGAGACATCAAAATGGTCCATTATTAGGAGTGCCTAGGATGAGTGCATGTGAGATGGAGATGTCAAGCATTGAGTAACAATACCCTCAGGTTTTGCTTGCTTGTACTTGTTCAGGTGGTGAATATGTGTCTGAAATGTGTCTAAAACAGGCAGTATAGGAGCAGCAAGAGCTTGAGATGTTAACCATAATCCCAGGGCCGACAGGTGCAGGACATCTGTGGCAAAGCATTGAGGTTTGTTGACCATGTCAGTCAAAGCAGCCAGATTCTGGAAACCCTTGGAATGACACCAGATGCATAGGCAACTGTTGACGTGAATAATTCCGTCATTCCACTGTGTCATCAGTCAGGACTAATGCAGAATGCTTCTCAGGGCTAGGGCGATACCTGCCTGGGCTACAAGATCGGAGAGCTATTGCATGTCCCTGTACATGTAGTCCAGGAAGTGGCATCTCAGGGCACTCACACTAATGTGGAGAATGACAGCCATATTGTACCTATTGAGAAGTGACCTGAGTGCATAGGTCACATTGTGGATCCTGTTACCCGACAGCTAGACGTCAGTGACTATCACCTTGTGTGGCCTGCTGAGTGGGACTTCAGTGTGACCGCCTACAGAGTCACCTATGACTAGTGTGTTGTGTATGTTATAACACCCTACTGGCTGTAGTTGACGGGCACACATGAGTCTGTGGCCTATAAGCAATTGGTGTTGTGTTTGGTAATGGGGCTGCCTCTGTTGCCTACATAAAGTAGTATGGTGGGGCTCCGCAAATGTTGTACTCTTACTATGTGTGGCCTGTGGTGGTGGAGATCTACTGAGACTATGTGATGAGTGGTGTGTGCTGCAAATGTTTAACATCCCCACATGATTGTCAGGGTAAGTCTGTGCTGGATAGAGCATTACCTCCAGCATGGCTACACATGTGCATCTCCCACAGGCTGTAGTGTAGTTTAGGAGGTGAGCATTGACTGCGTACATGAGTCATTTGCTATATTGCCATATGTTGCCCACAGTCATCATATAGATAGGCAATAACACTGGTAATTGACATTTGGACATGCCTGTCTAGTCAACCAGTACTCACAAGATATGTGAGGTAAGTGTGTACAACAGCTGTCGTACTGCAAGCATGCTGGAAATGTAAGGACAAACAGTGTTTACCAGGAGGAAATGAATAGGTTTGAGTGATAAAGTAATTAGTAGCTCATGAAGTGTGTACATGTTCTGAACAAGTGCTGAGCATGCATAAGCAATACAGATAGGGTCTCGGGTAATTTCAACTCACCTCCCCCCCCCAATAGGTACACAATCACAAATCCATGTACATGACAGAGCCCCTGAAACATAACTATCATAGTACAAGGTACACTCTGGCTGCATGTGACCTGTCCAAATCCCTGGTCGTACAATACACATATGGCAAAACAGTTGTCTCTACAAATACACTGCCATGTAAAACATAGGTTCATGGCAGTCTGTGAAAATATGAAATGGATCACACCAACAGTCATCACAACCCACAAAGCAGAGATGCCACTCATAATGGGAGGCACAGCACTATCACCCTGTTGAGTATGGTCTGAAAGCCTATGAACCTTAATCAATGTAGATGTTGTTAGCAGTACAGCTGTAGATTACAGTACTGATGTATACACACCACAAAGCATACCTGTGACAGATCAGTGGACATCATCACAAATACTGTGTTCCACCTACACTCAGTATACTACATGTACCATCGTATGTCACAGGAGTGTTCTAGCAGTGGCCTGTTCACAGAAGCAACACTACAAAAGGTGTCTGAGTGACATGTGCATAGCACACCAGTGGCAGCTACAGTAAACTGGGTTAATGTGTTTACTCATTGTAGCCCATACCACACAGGCAAATGGGTGGCATCTGCATATGTGAGAATGTGAATGGCCATGACCTAGGAGCAATAGCTGACTCAGAGTTGTGGATAACATACAGCATGGGCTTTGTGGGTGAGGTGTGTGACATATGTGCACAATCTGACAGCAGCTTATTGCATTGTCACTGCTATGTTAATAACTGTGTACCCATTAACTACCACACTGTGTGTAAGGGATAGTGCTGTGCAGTTTACCTTCTTGAGCTAGTGACATCGCCAGGGCTATTAGGTAGTCATAAGAGGCAACCTAAGTCATGACAGGGTGCCATCCATGAGCATGGAGATCATTGGACAGCCATACTCAGCACTCATGTGACCAATATCGGATCACATATCACCTTTAAGGGGTAATGGCCATGCTAGGATGGGCATCACCAGCCTTCACAATCCTCATCTCCACTATGCAGTATGCTGCCTACCCTGCATAAAGACATGTTGGACATGCTACACGTACATATCCTGATCTGAAAGACATATGTCATGGACAGCCACCATCCTAGTACAGGGGTTGCCACATGCCGGACAGATCTCTGTGCCATATATGTGACATACTCCTGCCATACCATGCAACCCTGTCCAGAAAAGCTGTACATGTCATCTCTGTCATACATGGTGTGATGACCGCATGGTAGATGTATCAGCGACTGTCTGGATCAGTAATGTGGCACTGATTCACCTGTCACTGGGAACATGGCTGTTGGATACAGCTAGAAAGCCTGGCATCCTATGGCCATACATGGCCCAGGGCATACAGGATACTACATGAACCTGGCCGTACATGCTATAGTTGATAACCATCCCTGCGAATACCATCCAGATAGCCATTGTCCCATGTGCATCACATGTGCAACAGCGGTGATACGTGGCAGGATGTTGAACTGTTGTACAGTGCTGTGTAGATGTATGTGGCAAAACACATGCTAGTAAAGGTTTCCGTGCTCATGTCTGCATTGTCACTGCCCATGTCCATGAAGGTAGTGCATGTGATGATATGTGACATATACACAGCATCAACGTCAACAGCATTCATGTGCACACATCCAGGCATGTGCTGATAGGTAGGAACACCAGTACAGGCAAACAGACATGGCCACATCATGACAGCATTCACATATAGTATGAGCAATGTAATGAGGTGACACACATATATGGTGATAATATCCAATACCCAGTGCGTGTTATATGTGTGTGAAACAAATATGTCAGTCATGTGAGTGTCATGACGATTTGCAAAGACAACTGTTCATAAGTACTAACTGTAATACACAAGAATGTGCATCTGTGTCTCTGTGCATCTCTGAGATGCTGTGACCTGTCTCCATCATTATGTCTTATAGATAATGCCTAGATCACAACTGCCGGCATATAGTCACATGGAGGATGATGCACTCATACCATACCTCCATGACAACTATGAGGAACTGTTCAGCAATTTGCCACAGCATGGCCAGCAATGTGATGACCTGTGGCAGGAACTTCGCAGGAGGGTCAATGATGTGGGTGACCATAACCGCACCTATCAGCAGGTGCACAGACATTGCACGGACCTGATCCGACATGCTAAACAGCGTGCCAATGCAATTGCCAGGGAAAAAGGTAGAACAGGTGGTGGGCCACAAACCCAGCCCCCACTCACCCCTACTGAGGAGCTACTGGCCAGCCTGGGGACCCCATCAGAACAGCATCCACAAACTCTAGCTGCCATCGTGGAGGTGGGTGTCTCCCAACCACAGAGCCTGGAGTTGCCTGGTAAGTCACTACTGCACATAGAAATATTATATCCCATGTAGTTGCATGTGTCACTGTACACTATGTAATGTAACATCATATGCAAGGTATGTTTACACACATGCCACATACTCTAGTATGCTACCCTGTGTATGCACACGTGCATACTCTGTAGTATATGCTATTGTACTGGCGAATGTGTTAACATGCAAAGTGCACCCTGTAGATGTCATACAGTCATGGATAATGATCTAACTGCTGTGTCACCCCTATACAGGTACATCTGGCATGCCACAGAGACAGCAGTTTGTTGCAGGTGAGACAGTTATCAGTATCAGGCATGTGAATGGCAGATCTATTTGCCATGTGGCCACTTAACACTTGTACACATAATGTATGGTCCAGTCACGATATACAGGTCGCAGCATTCATCAAGTCACACTGGCTACCCATGTGCAATATCTAAAAACAAAATGAAATGACAACATGATCTCACAGTAGCTCTCATTGATAGATGTGTGGACAGCTGCCCATACAATGGTGGAGGCGTTGTTCAATGTATGAATATGTACTATTCATCATAACAACACATGTGGGGTATGCAAACAGTACTACACAGTGAGCTGGGATATGGACAGCCCACATGATCCACCATTGTGGAATGTGCCCCTGCAATGAGTGCAGACATTGTGATGTGCCAACTGACATGTCCTAGACATGTAGTGGTCTGGCTGCAACATTGTCACACTATCCAATAAAACATTCCCCACATACCAAACATACAACTCTCTGTCTGTATAACCCTGTGGACACTGGAGTATCTGACATATATTGGTGTATGTCATATGGGACAACAGACAGGTGACATAGACGGCCATCACAGACCTCTGGCCAACACATGTTCACCCATGGCCATGGAGGATTGCCAGAGACATGTAGTAACACACAGTAGATGTGATGTGTATGTGTTGACACCATGTTGCACACTGTGTACACACGGTCCATCTATAGCCTTTGTTGAATGGTTATATAGTAGATGTGGAACACTGAACATCCTAATAGCCTGTGCACAGCTTGTGGAGGTGTCACTTAATCTGACCACATACCATGTGTTGCACATCATGACTGTGTCACAGCATGAAGGTTGTCACCTGTACAGCTTACACACACATACACAGACACCACATCAGGCCAGAGATGCCGTACAGTTCCCTTGCTGCTGTTGGACATCACTGTCAACCATGCACTGTGTATGTGTGGTACACACATGTCATGTGGAACATGGTGTATTGAGCTGTCTGCCATGTGTGGACATGGTTGGCAGGCAGCTAAGACATGCTAGCTGTTGTGCAGGGCTGTCATTGGTATGTTGTCCGGTGACCTGTCACACATGACACAGCATGGTTTAGTGTGTATACACCTCAGTGACGTGGGTCACAATCCACAGTATGTATGTATTGTGTATGCACGCAGTCATGGCTATGCACTGTATGTGTATTCCACACTATATATCAATGGAGACACCTCAGGATTCCATGCAATGGCACAGTGTCTGTACTTCACACTGTATAGCAATATAGACACCTCATACCACCCTCAATGGTCATACACATCTGCTAAAAGTGCATTTGATCTGTATGGCATACAGTCAACACTGCAATGTGACACCATTACACTGCTGTACATGTGTTAGGACACCATTGTGTCAAACATGTATGCATGTCACTGCACACAGCAGCAGATTACATGTCATACTACATGTTAATGTCAAGGACATATGCCTCACATCAGCCATGTGTACTGTTAACCTGTGCTGGTCCACATGGTGTATCAGAGGGATGCATGCTTACTACCATGATTGTGTGAAATGCATGGCTGCTGCTATGACACATGCTTGCTGTTGTGTGCAACCCAGGGATATAATCCAACTAACACTGTTAACGTCTGAGATGCATGCCATCTGCTGTATCACATGCATGCTGCATGCCTTCTGTCATATCACGTGTGTGTGTGTCTGTGCGTGTGTCTGTGCGTGTGTGTTTGTGCATGTGTCTGTGCGTGTGTGTCTGTGCGTGTGTGTGTCTGTGCGTGTGTGCATCTGTGCATATCCATTGTAATGTAGAGTCTTTGTTTGCCTTCACAGGTGATGTAGGTGCGTTGCCCTCCTGCGGTCCATCTGATGTTAGTGTCCCCACAGACTCTAGCAGTGAAGAACATATGCTTGAGGTACAGGCAGGGTTGTTAGGGGCTTAATCTGTGCCTGTGGTTGCCATCCCACCTATATCCCCCTCTTCCCCACACACAGTTCTCATGTCAACACATACCCCATCACCAGTGGCCATAGAGGAAGGACGTTGCCATGTGTCAGCTCGGAACAGGAAAGTGTGGTGGCCACGGAAGGTGTGTTGTCACACCATGGTGTCAGTGATCTGGCTGCAGATGCACCACACAGGCATATGGCCAGTGCTGCTCGTAGGAGGACACCTGGCCGACATGCACCTGCACGACAGAGCGCAGCAGCTGGTGTCACCAGACAAATGTATCAGACTGTAATGGCAGCACAGGCACATGCTGAATGGCTGAACAGAGAAGGGCAGAGGCTTCAGAGGGCTGCTATCCATTCTCTGAATGAAAACATCCAGGCATTGGCAAATGCTCAACAGCAGATTGCCGACGTTTTGGACAGGCGATTGGGTGACATGGTTGGAATCCTTGACCATGGCATGGCAATCCGTGAATGTGAGCTGTCTGTGCTGGAACATCTGGTAGGAGTGAGGCGTAGGCCACGTGGACGTAGGCCAGCTACACCACCTGGTGCAGGTCTACACAAACGAGCCACCTCACATGCCCACTCCCATAGTGCCGGTAGCAGCAGCAGTGCAGCTGGTGCTGCGCTGTTCACACCAGGCCACAGCAGGCCATGTGGACGTGGCCCTCGATGGTCCCAATGGGGACACGGTTCCACTGGACATGTGTCATCGGACAGTACCCATTCTGTACCTCTGTCTGGTAGTGCCCGTGCAACCCCTGGCAGGCACAGGTTGTGTGGCCGTGGATGGACACAGTGAGCTGTACAACCTGTTCTGTACAATCTGGAGCTGTCAACAATACCCCTGTGTAGGCCCGATACATGTCAGAACTGTGTGCACACATACACGCACACACCAGAAACATCTGTAGGGCACCGACACCCTCATGCATAATAACCACACATGCCCAAGTAGATCACAGGCCCTAACCCACACACATGATGTCATCCACAGGTGCAGCCTAGGCCCCTGGCAAACATTATCACTATGTGCATATGATGATGCCTGTGCCGCATCCCTGTCATCCACACCATCGGTGCAGGGACATTCTCATATGGTCTGATGCACAGGGTGAACAGATTAGTGAGATAGTTGTATATTACGGTTGTTGTGTACTGTTGGCATGCAACAGACATACCATGTAGTACAGGATTAGACTGCATTGTTATAGTTATATGTTCACAGTATGTATCTTGCTAACAGTCACAGCATGTTGGTAATGATGCCCTGCCTCCCTCCTTAAGGTCTAAATGCATGTGCCATTAAGCACCAGTGTGTCCATTTACAGATGTGCACATGTGGAGTACTCACAGGCATGGATGGCAATACCAGCATGCTATGCGTAGCCTCTACCTCATTGTTAGTAAGGCTGACATTCCATAGATCTCTACACACCTAACTATCCAGGAGCATGTGAGCTGTGTACTAGGCTATGGTGGCTAGAGACGGGACATCCATACCAGGTGACTTCACAGGTACAGCTACATGGTGCGAGGGGTTTACACAGCGGTCTAGCTGATGTCAAGGGTGGGGGCCAGTTGATAGCATGGGGACTCACTGTGTAGCAGTAGGACACTGTCACATCACAGTATGTAAACACACACATACACAGACACACACAGTAACACACCCACACTCACGGGGTCAATGACACTGTAACACACACTGTATAGTGTTGAGGTGAGGAGCCCTGCCTCTGTGCTAATCACCATTACAGTATGGTACACCCACATGACGCGACAGAGTATGGACATGTACAGGTACTCAGTGATAAGTAAAACTGTCAGCATAAACAGGGTAGTAGGTTGCATCACCTTGAGGGGTTAGGGGCCCTATCAGTTCTCAATGGTAGCATACCTCCCTACTCCATGCACCAGACAGCCATACATACATACATACACATACACACACTGGAGTCCACATGTCATACACATACAGATAGCTGACGTGTGTGATACACACACCACCCCTGAAAATGTCTTACTATATACACTGCAGTATGTACAAATCTCTACAACAGTGTACAGGTGTGGGTAACAATTGGGATGTATTCCCCAACATCCGTGGCATATATGGTCACACAGGCAAACACACATGGCAGTACTGTGAAACAAACACCTGCTATCTACTGATATGTCTGACAGACATGCAGCAGGATTGCCCACATAACAATGTGTACCGACGCTACCTTCGGCAAGTGTGCTGCTATATGAACATGGGGGGACTTACGTGTTACAGGTGTCAACTGCTTTACAGTCAGTGACACCCTGACTGCTTTCTAGGTTGTATATTTACACCTTCCATTACCGGAAACATAGCCTACAGTTTGCACATGTTTTGGTAGGACAGCATGTGACACACCTGTGAGCTGTCTCCAGCAAACATCCACCTGGAGAGATGGCCCACAACTTTATGTACACACACCCATCCATATCTGATGTACATCTTACCGTTATGTCAGTATTTCACCATATACAGGTGTCAATGATGGGACTGCATTGCAACTTCATGTTGTAGTCGGACACAGATAAACTGCAAACATCAGCTACTGCTCATGCATTGCAGAGGAATGCACACCACTACATGTACATGTGTATAGGTCCTACATTCCTGTCATGTAGCCGTGTTTGTATGCATTGCAATTGGTGAGCATGTGACATACATGACACATGGACTGTTGTATGCTATGATAGTTGTCAAGGGTAACCAGTACAGAGGGAATGTCAACTCAGTTAACATTGCTACCTTATGTACTGTAAGCATTGAACAGCCATGGACCTACCTTCCATGTGCATGTGTGTAATCATTTTAGCCATGTGTCTGCATGAAGAACAGCATTAGCTATGCTATGTACATATGTGTTGTGTGTGTGTGTGTGTGTGTGTGTGTGTGTGTGTGTGTGTGTGTGGGACATGTACATATCCACAGTGATTACATGTATGTCACATCCAAACATGGGTGTGTTGCCTGGTGTACAGCAACAGTTATCTGTTACAGCTGTATAACACCCAGGGCCCCCGTTATGTGTACAGCAGACCTGGTTAGGATTAGTGGTATCACTGCATTGCATAACACATGATGGAACCCATTCAGTACATGGGTAGTCTGCACAGTTGCTGTACAGCTAGGTACAGTACACTGGTCATGGTGTTGTACTAATGTATGGACGTCTGTCGCTCGTCCGAGGACACGGTGATGTGTGAGGTCTACAAACTACAGTGCGGCATTTACCACAGTGATCTGCACACGATACATCTGTGATGGCTTTTGAGAGTGTACTGGTCAGTACATGTGAGTGGCCTTTATATGCGTGGGGACACTGACACCTGGAGCGGTCCGCAATGGTCTTATGGCACACATGTCAATATCTAAGGTATACAGTCGTAGTGCTATTGTGCACAACTGCGCCTTATGCCAGGTGTTCCTCACTGCACAGATGTCAGTATTCCCCATTGTTGGATCTAGATTGGCAGCTATGATTACGAATGCTACACATCCAGCACTATTTGGCATACACATACAATACAGTTGTCCTGTAGGTGTCAGGGTGTTTACCTGGTCTCAGGTTCACAAGACAGCCCTTCACTACTGTGTGTGTGAGCATGCCCAGTGACACCTTGTGTCAGTTGTGTGCCCCTGTGTATGGCCATGGCCGTTGTTATCCTGTATAGCAATAGTGGTCATCCAAGCATCAGATGGCCATACCCCACATCAGGATGGATTCCTAAATTTAACAAAGTGGTCCACAGGTTTGTACATCGTAACTGCCAGCATCCATGTTGATGTCTGCATTCCTAGATGGTCATATTGACTGTCTTAAAAGGTGTACTGTCTGTGGCGCATCTCATATCTATGTAGTGTTGTACTACTGCTCTGTAGATAGCCAGTTGTCCTGCTCACACCACTGCCGCGTATTCATCTCCGTCTGCCTTGGGACACTATTATGCTTTTAGACTGATCACACTCCATACAACCCCTATCAATGTCTTTGCCTCTGCTGATGATGTCACCCACCTGGAAGTATGCCTCTGAGAATACTGTGATCCAGTAATCTCGGTAGCGTGTTCTGTAAATGTGTAATGTTGTAGTGTGATAAGGTAGTCAGGTAGTCATTTCTATGTTCGAATCCCAGCCCTGCAGTGTGTGTTTCCAGCTGCCTGGGGACCGAATACTGTTTTTAGACAGCTTACTCTCCGTACACTCCCTATTGGCGTTTTTGCCTTTACTGATGATGTCACCCACCTAGAAGTCTGCCTCTGGGAGTGCTGTGATCCAGTAATCTCGGTAGCTCGTTCTGTAAATGCGTAATGCTGTAGTGTGATAAGGTAGTCAGGAAGTCATTTCTATGTTCGAATCCCAGCCCTGCTGTGTGTTTGTTTGTGTGTGTGTTTCCAGCTGCCTTGGGACAGAATACTGTTTTTAGACAGCTCACTCTCCGTACACTCACTATCGGTGTCTTTGCCTTTACTGATGATGTCACCTACCTAGAAGTATGCCTCTGGGAGTACTGTGATGCTGAAATCACAGTAGCGTGTTCTGTTACTGCGTAATGCTGAAGTGTGATAGGATAGACAGATAGGTGCTCAATTCCAAGGCATGACAGGTGTGTGTGTTTGGCAGTTATACCCTATGTGTTTATCTGTGGGTGGCTAGCTGCAGGATGTGTTCAGTGTGTTTTGTCACAGCCATAATCTGCCAAGACACACTGGGTTGTCAACACAGCCAATAGATGTTGAGTAAAATGTCAACGGCTATACTTTACCTGTACAGTCCGACCAGCCATGATGCGACGAAACCCGCACATGCCTTGATAAACAAAACAACACTACAGGATTGGTGGCACATGTAGCAAGTTTTCCTTTCATTCCTATCTAATGCTTTGCTGTCGTGGCTTGCCTTTGTGATAGATGCAATATCTACTACTTATGTGTGTAGATGTATGTGTGTAGATGTATATGCAGTATATATATATATATATATATATCATATATATATGTATATATATAATACTCTTATGATATATATGAATTTATGAGAGATGAACATGAATAACAAGACATATATATCTGGAACATCCAGTACTATTGAATGTTTGTGCAATGTAATCTGTGCGTGATAACCTCGGATCCATGTATATCTGCCATATCGTAGTGTTATTACTACCGTCTGTTGTGTGCGTTGTGTGCAGGTTGTATCGTATTGACACGGTTATTTTTGTTGCTTTGAAGACCATGGGACATAATTTACAATACAGATAAGGCACCTGTTAACAGTTGTGTATGGATCTGTGAAAGCGACACTAAGCAGTGGTTATTAATTTGGAGTTCAGTATGGTCTCATATAACTATTCATTAGAAGACTATACTATGCAGATGAGGTTGACATTAGTGTATCCCATGTATCCCCAGGGTGTGATGCAGATCCCTTTACTGTATGTGTGTAGTTAGCCGGGTGCAGGGCTCGAATATAGTTCACAGCATGGGAGGGGGATCAGGCATACTGTACGAACATTGCAGAACTGTGCCTTGGGAGTGCTCGTGCCTTATCACGCCTAAGCTAGGGGTGTATCTATACCTGCCTGGTGACATTGGGAGGGGCAAAATCAGTAGTGGGGTAGTCATGGTGTACAGGCTGCACAATCAGCTGATGATCACCACAATCAGCAGATTACATGGCCAGCCCACACCTGAGCAGTACAGTAATGTGAGCAAGCAGCATACACACAGGTTTCTTCCACACTCTACACCACCGGTGTATACTTGCGGGGACATTTCACAACACAGTCCAACCAAATGAGAAGGGCTGCAGCAGGCAACATAGACCAATATGTGCAGGAGGGTGAGGGCAGTGAGGATGTGTATGCTGCTGAACAACCCTTACTGGGGTGACATATGACTTTATAGACCCAGGGTGACTTACCAGGGGCTACATGTGCTGGGGATGGTGGAGAACTATGCTGTGGACAGATACCTCCTACAGCAGCTTGTTGACCTGTGCCTGCCACACCTGACACATCAAACAGGCCGAGGGAAACCTATCACAGTGGATACCACGGTATGTGTTGGCCTCCAACAGCTAGGCCATATGCGATGGCCAGGGCATTAGATTGAATGTGTGTGCTGTCTGCCCTGGAAGCTATGATATTCCGATATATGGATTCTGACACAGCTGTACCACACCTTTGCCAATATATAGCTATCCCCTACAGTCTCCTAGTGGGGGATGCTGGGTAACCACTGGTGTCGTGGCTGATGACACCCATCAGCAATGCACACACACACATCTGAACACTCACACCATAATGAGGCAGATGCACAGGCAAGACATATAATTAAGCATGCCTTTGGGTTGCTCAGGTCACGGTTCTGGTATCTGGGCACATCCGGTGGAGCCCTGCAGTATTCACTACCTACATGCACACACATTGTTATGGTATTTGCTATGCTACACAATCTGATCCTGCAGTAACAGTTGCAGCAGGAACAGCATGGAGCAGGGCCACACAGCCTGACACCACTGCAATGGCCTGTACAGGCACAGTGTGACTTGGTGAAGGAACTACCTGAGCAGTCGGCGAAAGGGCAGTTCACAGTATGACTTGCCCTTGGCAGTGAGGCAACACAAGTCATATGCACTGACACAGTGGGTACCCAGGGATTTCACCCTCTCTGGCCCGCACACAGTACAATGGATGCCGAACATGACACTACCTGTGCTTGGACATGTATAGGAGGTGCACTGGGCAGCCCTCCAGTACCGTCCTGAGGTCCAGAACACACCCAGGGTACGTCTATTGGCCTAACAATTGGCAGTTGTATTACAATGTGTATTAACCTGTTGCTATGGTATGTATGTGAGCATACAAGAGTCTTTGGTGGCTGAATGTTAGGGCAGCAGACAGTACACGTCCATAGTGGCACCATGAAATCTCTAGCACATACGGGTCACAATGGTAGCCAGTAGTACACATGGTGTCCTAACCCACTGCAGATTATGGGCTGACCATCATGTGTGTCCGTACAGCCCACACACGTTCCATGCAGCTGGACAGGTGTGGACCAATACAGACTAATGATATACAATGGCCTATGGATATGCCCAATGAATGACCCCAACCCCCAGAGACACACACAGACTACAGCAGGCCAGGCAGTTTGATGTGGGTTGTGAAAGCTCGGACATCCAACACCACTATGCTGGTATTTAAAGCTGGGATCTGACGTACACTGGTATCCCTCCAACTGGCAATTTAGGTAGGTCCACACACTGACATGGAGTACCTGGCATACTAGTACAGTAGTGGCAGATGTGTACAACTGTCAGCTGTGCCCCCCGTCCAACCTACACATGTGAGAGTCATGTGCACCACCCCCGGTGCTGTGTAGAACTGTGGATGCGGTTGGATGTCCCCCCACGCTATGCAGACATGTAGCAACTGCCAATGTCACATGACCATTAGCTACCCTGCAGACACAGCATGACACCTGTCTGTGTAGAACGGAGGGGTCAGCAACACAGTACTGACTATCTGGACATGTGACACATTCAATACAGTTGACCATACTTGGCATGCTCACACACATGACGGTATGACGGTAATGTCAGTCGACAACATGCATAACAGTCATACTGGGCATGCTCACACACTGAAACACAGGACGGACAGGCATGCATACACCAGTGGTCCGGACATATCTGCCAGTATATTGCTATGCTGTTGGATGACTGTGCTGTATGGTGTGTGTGTGTGGTCTATTGTCTGTACATATGCCATGGTCTGTTGTTTATTCATATGAGCTATGTGCGCAGGGTACTGCTACCAACACATGAATAGGACGGTTCTTTGTTTGAGGACAGACCGACGCCTTTGGATACAGACTGGGTAAGGCACATTCCAGCAGGTGGGTGCAGTTGTGCATGGGTTTGCACAGTGTTAAGCACTGCTGACCTCTGCTTACAGCACCTTATACCCATTTAGACTCTACATTTCTTTGACAGTGCACTATTGGCATACTGGTAGACAAACACGCTTACAGCCGCTCGCTCACCGACATTTGTGCTTACATTTGTCACTTACACTGTGTGTGTGCAATCCCTTGTGATGCGTATTACATCGGACTACAGGACTGCAGTATCGGGTATGTCTAACCATTTGGCAATGGCAGGCGTTCAACTGTACGAACTCGGCGGCCTGTCCAGTGACGTATCATATTATATGCGTGTTCCTCATACGATCTGCTTCCATCTGCCTGATACATGGGAACTGATACTCTGCAATGCTGACATGTGAATGTTATTTTGTTAACGCAGCTGTCCGCCGAGTCATGCTACCGCATACCTACTGTATTTTTCCACCTTTCAGATTGCACAACGGGAGACTGTAGGAGTAACACCTTTCTCACTTTGCATGGGACAGTCCCTCATTTGGCATATGTCATGTGACAATACTCTGGCCATTGCAACTGTCCTGATTAGGGGACATTCTCATATTCCACATGTCTGTAGTGGTTGCTTGTTACAGGTCTTGTATACCTGACACGTCGATATGTTATATGTAGTAGCATAAGCAACTTTACTGCTGCTAGACTACGCTTTGATTTGTGCTATGTAAATTTCTGTATTATGCATGGCTGTAGGTATGTTCTGCCCTGGTACATCTGACATTTCTACAGAGCAGCTCCCACTTTGGCCATTCAGAATGGTGGTGGTCCTATAGATCCTATATGTAGACCTATCCACGTGTTTCTCTTCACATTTGACTATTTCATTCATTTATATATACAATGAATATTATTCTGGACATCAGTTATAAATTCACTACAGGTATGCAATAGTCCTGTCAACAAATGTGACAGTTGGTTGGTGTACATATGTGTACAGACCTCTGTGATACTCGGGGAATAGTTTCTACAGTGGCAGGGACAAGGCTATGACAAATCAGGGATAATCACGGACATTTCTACCATATTAGTACTATTAACTTGGAACGTGTCGACAGATTCATATTACTACTTATTTTCTGCAATTAAATGCACCTATTACTCTTATTTGTTGTAATTAGTCATTCTCATTCAACACCTTTCCTCCAAAGGTCACTTGTTCTGTGAGTGATTAAGAGGCTGGCCAGTTATTGTGCGAATGCTCTACCCATTGGTAGGGTTGACACATTGTCATATGTGCAGGTTGGGATATATTCTGGGGACACCAGATTGTTTAGGCCAACACATACCCATGGTCAGTGCAGGTTTAGAAAATTCATTATTTTCCTAGCTGAGAGCCTATACCTTTAGCAGTTTAGTTGTTAGTCTGTTTCTTGTATGAATCACGTATCTTCTATCCTGACATGACTGCTTTAGGCAACTGTTACATGCAGTATGGTACATAGTTATTTCCTACAATCACAGGACATTTGACATTGTATCATTGTTGGTCGGGACACACCTACCCACAAAGTGACTGTCCCTCACACAGTGGATCAGGGGGTACCCTGTTTACGTCAGTGCCTGCATCACCCTATTTCCAAGTGCCACTATGCGAATGTGTACAATATATTCTCTCGATTATTCATGTGGGGACACGTGCGTCATGGGCAGGTGTTTTATCCTGGGTAGTAGGTTCTGTATGACCATCTAGGGCTGGACAATCTTGTGCACCACTACTGCACATTCGAACTTGTGTCCAGATGTCTACAGGACTGGACATTGTGTCTTGATACCCATTTTGATGTTTACACAAGTTACTTATCCCACGAGGGATATCCAAAAATTTAACAAGACCAATACCGACCATTCTTTTGGCTTTATGAAAATGTGTTGGGGGTTTTACATGCAAGGGATACATAGTTTGCAATCCTGAAACTGCCTAGGGTGACACTGACTACTACATATGAGTAGTGATCTCTATGTGTAGATGTGGCTGTGCCAAGCTAGTAGGCCAAGTATGGCTGGATTTGGTGGACGTTCAGGTATGGGGGTGGGTTGTGTGCTGTGGGGGATGGTGGGTATTCAATTATGCATCCAGGTGTGTTGCATTTAAATGGGCCATTTCCATCAAGACCATTCTGTGGGTATGTGCCGGTGACATTTCTGTACATTTGTATCGCACATTTTAATATTCATATGTTTGTGGGATTGTGTTTTACAGTATGGCCTGTCAGGTTGTATTGCAGATGTGTATACATGTTCTTTGTGTTTCTTTCTAATTCACCTGCTGCTCCCTCATACACCTCCAGTTCACCTATTCTGCATACAACACAGTCTTGCCTTTGAGGATTATACCATTACCCATCACCCCCACACACATATTCCTGACACTCCATCCATCACTGCTTTGGTTGATGGCCCATGACATGGTCAAGGTAACACATTGCATACACTACATATTTCAGGTTGTGTGGACTACCCTGGCATGTTTCACCTTCCACATGCTATACATCATGCAGATAGGTACACGCCCATACTTCACTTTCATGACATGGTTGGTACACCCAGATAATACCCGTTCAACTGTGACACATCCTGACAAGTACGGCTTGGACCGCATATGTGCAGATTTTGTCCGACTGCTCTGATCATTGGTAGGGTGCCACCTTTTCCTATGTCCAGGATGGGATATATTACGGACACATATCCAATTGTACTGGACAACACATACCCACAGTCAATGCTATGGATAATAATTTTCCTTTAAGCCTACATGTTGCCTGATTGTTGTAGCAGTTTATATGCTCCTTCTGTTTCGTTTTCTTGCTTATTCTATTTCTTGTCACATATGGTATGTTACATATGGACATACCTATTGTATGTGACTATTACATGCGTTGTGGGATATAATTCTGTCATACGGTCGCTAGATATTTACATTTATCATGATTTTGCTATGGACACATCTGCCCAGCTGTGTACTCTCCCTCACAATGTGGGACAGCTGGTGACCCTGACCATTGGGCTAGACGTAGCTATTGGCGGGGCGCTAACATGATGTGTTTCACTTCCACTTGGTATAACTATCTACACTGCATTGGACTACGGGCACATGGTTTCCAATGTTATTTGTTCGAGGGATGGGGACCCGTAATTCCCTACCGTGCATTTGTGTTTGCTTCTTAATTTTGTGTTCGCAGGAACTGTCTTGCATGCTTTGCATATGTTTCAGTATCCACGGACACTGACAGATATGATTACTATTGCATGCAAATTGTTATATGCAAGCATTTTAGGTTGCATGTCGACAGCTGACATTTCCACGCCTCCGTGCGGCACTTTGACACGTCCTATGCACTCGCGCTCGTTTCCTATGCACGTGGCTGTGGCGCAGCACACCTTCATTAATATGCATTCAGTGCTACTGCGCCATCTTCATGCCACACGGTCAGTGCAAGCCTAATGCTGGCTTTGCGCTGAGCTTCATGAATCCCGGGGAGTCTGTGTTTTTATATGAAATATGTTTTATTTATTTTTTGTATGACTATTCACTCACATTTTTACAATTATAAAGAAATGTTTGTCTTTCTTCCAGTCCTTTCTTGTCATTTTTTGCTTTTATTGATTGAATAGATGTTTTTCTTGTGAATATAGGTAAGAAGTATTTAAAGAATTATTTTTACAAGTAATGCTTTTGTGCTGATGAAGAAACGTTGTTTGAAAATGTTTCCCAATAAAGTCAAATGAGTTCTGGCAAGGTGTTGCTCTTATTTGTTTGGTTAACTTAGCAGTTCTGCAAGAGGACAAAAGGGACAATTCTCTTTAAGTGATCAAGGAGAGATAGTTATACTACAAACGATTGCAGCCCCCAAACATCTCAGCTCTATTCAGTCGCCGCTACGCTTGCTCAGAGGTGACCCTTGCCAAAAACAAAAGGCCATGTCAAACCAACTGTATTAGCATTTATCCCTTGCTCTAGACAGTAACATTGTGTCAAATAATTATACTTGGTTCACAACTGTAAAAAGAGTGTAGTACATAGTAAATGTATCCATTTATCAAAATTCACTTTATAATGTTTGACATATCAGGTTATCTAGCTACTTTTTGCATTGTTAAGATCACCATAAGCATCACTTTACCTTTGGGGCTGATCCTAACTATCTTTACTTTGTAAAACTGTTTTACTAACAGCTCTCACATGCTTTCAAGCATATTTTCAGACCATAATGCATTTTGCCTCTGAATAAATCAATTAATTCTGATCATTTGACTACTTTTTTATGCAGAGAGCTCCCCTCCTCCTTTGCTTGATTTTTCATTCCAATATTCACAATACTGTTTAAATTCCTATCATTTTTCTATACCATTTTTGCTTCTTTGTGTACTAGATTTCAATGACTGATAATATTTACAAGCGCTGGACCAAATTCTGTAAAGTTTGTGGAATTTGTTGTATAAAAATAATATCTATAACAGAATCTGTCCAATAAGCTTAAGGACAACCAGAAAATACAACTGACTCCATTACTCTAAAAAATACTAACTATCCCAATGTAAGCTGCATGGCATATCTTCAGAAATCTGTCAAGTAACCTTTGAGACAGCTACAGATATTTTAGTAATTATTTTACTAATAAAATATACTTGCTTGCAAGCAGCATCCCATTTGTAATACGTATCTGCAGCAGTCTATCCAGTAAGCTTAGAGAAAACTATAGATATTTCCATAAGTCATGTACTATTAAAATATGCTAGCTTACACTTATGGATTCTGATGGAGTCTGTAAAATTTTTAATAAAAAATTAATAATGTTGCAGGGCAATCATGGCTGTATTGCCATAGGAAACATTAGCTATCAATGGTTGCAGGACTTACTTCGGGAACACAGGTAGTGCACACCCACAAGGAAAGTGGAAGATAGAAAAGAAGATGAAGAGGGTTTACTATTGTTTGTGCAAACGGCATTCTATCGGCTGCAATGTGCCAAAAAACAGAACGTCGAACCCACAAGCAGTTTTGCAACAGATAGTTGACTCCACTTATGTGAATGCACAACTGCATTCGCATAACTGGAAATCGACTATCTGCATGGAGATGGCAGTATAGTGGGGAGTGGAAATTCATCCACATCCCCACTGTAGTGTGATCTCGGAGTTAGAATATATAAGTAGGGGGTGTGGGGGTGCATGGGGGCTTGCCACCCTGCAAAAACATGATAGCTGTATAGGAGTTTGATTTATATCAGCTCCTATATGGCTATCACATGGTGGTTTTGACAAGAATGTTGAGTCAAATGCGTCGAGCATTTGGTTAGACATTGTGAAAGTTATTTCTTTTTTCTTTCAGTATTACCATTCATTTATTTGAATGGAAAATCAGTTAATGTATACAACTATTTGGAGAAGGTGTGAACTTTTGTGAATAGGTAATGGATGTGGAAATGCAACATACAACAAACAAGGTGTAATAAACTGTTACAGAACAAATTATCTGTAACACTGTATATACATGAATGCTACATTTGTGTTTGACGCAGTCAGAAAAATAGGATTGCGCATAGTTATGACATGTCTGCATATGACCCCACAGAGCATCAGCATTACCAACACACAACACCACACCATGCCAGTGGGATGGCTTGACAACTGTCATCCACAATATATGGGAAATGACATGTCCTTCTGTTACACATACATGATATGGCAATACAAAAATCCAAAACATGGTTTTGGATGCTGGACAATGGATATCTGTTATCTGTCAGCTGCCTCAGTAAAACACATGTTTACAGGCTAATTTTTGCAGCATTGCCTGCAGGTTAGTTGCCACAATGCACGGGCAGCTGAATATAGGAGGAAAGTGTTATGTGTTAATGTATGTCATGCATACATTGAAACATAATGAAATGTCACATTATGTTAGCACATAAGCATGGCAGCTACGTGGTATGCATGCACAAGTGTGCACATACAGTCCAATTATATGGCAATCAGCATGTTGGCAGCATAACACAATTGGAGCACACAGACAATAGTTATGGACTGGAAGGACCACACTAATGAGGCTAACCCTCTCAAGTGATCTCATGGGCTATCTCCCTGAACAAGTCACGCATAGCCGGTGCCATCATGTCCCTCATCTGTGTTTGAAACATCAATCACAACCTCAAGCAGGTGTTGGTCCAGCTTTATCATCATCTTCATGGTAGTCATCATCATCATAATTGTCATCTGAGGACTCTGGCAGTGGCCTGGTATGTGCTCATTGTCTGGATGTGATAGGCAGATGGCCACGGATTCCATGGTCTGTCAAGAAGGAATGCAAACACAACAGAAATGAAAAGAAAATGTTTATCACGCATTACATTTTCATGAAGATCATAGCTGACCTTAATATGACACTGATGTACATGTGTGCAATCGAACATACATAATTAACATACCATCCACTGGTGGCTTATGAAAAAACAAATATGAGACTGATGGGGTAGTAACATACATCAAACTTCTTATTTAAAACACAGTTTAATCTGTTGCAAACATTAGCAAGTAGCAGAATTACAATCAACACAATTGCTGCTAGTGAATGGCTCCTAATGCACATAACACATTCCCTATGTCACTTTATCTATAGTTATGGACATGAGCAATAAAAGAACATGTCAAGGAGTATGTATCCATCACCAATGGGAGCAGTTTAATCAAGGCCATGAGATGGCATGCATAACATAGCTTACCAGTGGGAATCAGGATGCCATTGACCACCATGAAGTATGTAAAGCATATGCAAACCAAGCACATGTAATATGTCCTCACATTTGACACATGGCACATTAACATAACTGAATTTAGACAAAGAAAGAGCTTGTAAATGTCAACATAAACATTGTTATTGTGACCAGCACCATTTAATAATGCCGTCTGCCTCAGTAAACTGTTCATTTGAATGTATGGCAGTAGGTCATTATTGCCTTTCCTTTTCCCTTGCATGTGTTCCCTGAGCAGTAATGTCAGTGTGTGAATGTAAATGTGAGGCTCAGATGAAATCTCCCCTCACTCCCCAGCTGATAGTCTAAAGTAAATATTGTATACCACAATCCCCACACCCATTACTTACCATATGAAATACCATATAACACAATCCCCACAACCATTACTTACCATATACCATATTCCACACAGCCATTACTTAACCATACACCACAATCCCTGCAACCATTACTTATGATATACCACATTCCACGCAACCATTACTTACCATATAGCCCATTCCATACAACCATTACTTACCGTATGCCACATACCACACAACAATAACTAGAGAACACATCTTCAGTACACTTCAAGGCCAAATACACTGCATCAGTGGGCCCAAATAACATCCCAGGATGCTTACCAAATAGCATGAAACATGACCTCTCTGGTCTGCTTGAATCACTTTGCAACTGGAGCCTACAGTCAGGTTTTATGAACAAATAATGGAAGATGCCTTCAGTATGTACTTGACCAGGCATATGCAGAAACTATAACTACATCAGAGTATCAATAAATAAAGACTACAAGGCATATTTCATCTATTACACAGTTTAAGCAAAACCTAGACAAGTGGATGATGAACTGGACAATTACACTAGGAGTGTTAACTATATCAATTATGGACAGGGGTACCTTATAAATGCCTGGATCTCAATGTCCTATTTGTATACAGGATGCCATTATTCTTTTGTGAAAACTTGTGTAGGCTTATAAATGTACCTGCAGTTCATTAGCATACAAAAAATCTATAACTGTAGGAATTTATAAATTGTAGTCTCTGCATGTAATGATTCATATGAACAGCCACCAAGTGTCATTGTTAAAAAGAGTATAAAGTGAGATGGCAGTATTGTGGAAACTAGACAAGCCATATGACAAATACCTAAGCCAGGCAACATGATAATTGGCTGAACATACATCAATATAATACACCAGTTACAAATATGTATTATGTTCAATCACCATAGCCTGAGACATATGAGACTCTAATATATATTGTACTAACAGTATTGCATGTGTATAACTGTATGAGTTATGTACCTACAATTATTACCAATCAGTAGCCTGCAAAATGCAAACATCCTGACGATGCTTGCTAATTATGAAATGTTTCAAAGAAAAGCCTATCTGCATAACTATCAACAAACCTAGGATACAAGTGTGTAAAAACAAAAACAACCAAGGTGTTGTAAGCAGATGCAATACCAATGTTGAACAGAAGGATTTGCTGCTTAAGAAATGTTTCAAAGAAATACCTATTTGCACAAGTATCAACCAATGATACACACCAAGATGTTGTATGTAGTTGCAATACAAATGTCGAACTTGAAGGACTCGTTGATTAGGAAATGTTGCAAAATAATGCCTATCTGCACAAATATAAACAACCCTCTCTTGAAAAAAGGAAAAAAAGAAAGGAAGCTCGTCTAAAGTATACACATGTATTAAATTGATTATTTTTACAGCTGTAACTTCAAGCGAAATGTAAATAATGTATATAGTTTTCTCTTTTACATGTATTCTTTATTGTTGGTTCAATCTATACAGGAAAAAAATAAATTAATTAAAATATTTGTTACTATTCAAGAAAAATAATAAAAACTTTTTTGAGAAAAAAAATATCAACAAACCTAGGATACAAGTGTATTGTAGGTAGATACAACACCAATGTTGAGCTGAAGAGCATAACACAATTAACCAACAGTATGAACATGAACACAACAGATACCTATTCATTGTGTGAATAGGCAGACTATGCCCAACAGGTAAGCTGCATAGAAACACCTGCAGTATACCATGCCGTGTATTACAAGCAACAACTAAGACACTACAGCTTGTATTCAAATATGTGAGACAGACATACAAACCCAACTGTCATTTAGGTCATGGAGTACATTTCAAAAACTGTAGAAAAAATATTTTAATGCTAAATGACATTTCAACATTTTTTATTTAAATCAGTTTTTAACACAGCTATAATGTCATTATTTCACTTAATGTTCTGAAGCATGATGGGTTTTCATGCATTCTAACCAGTACACAAGGTAATATGAGAAATACAGAACTGTAACAAGGGTCAGATGCATTTCATTTAACAAAACAGAAAAGCAATCAACATACCTCTCTCCCTCCACTGCTCCTCAAGATTGTGAATCAATTTGATGTACAGCACACAATTTCTGGTGCTGTCTACCTCAGATGAAAAAAGAAAAGAAAAACTTTGAATGCTGTATTTCTCAAAAACAGGGGCATATGGTTCTCAGATCAGGTTCTAGAATATTTACTTCTCAAAAACGTCAAATAACCACTATAAGCATTTTTGCAATGTCACACACACGCGTTTTTATATCTTTCCTTATAGTTGAACATAGATTCAAGGATATGAGATTCACAACTGCAACTGTAGTGTACATCCAAACTCAAACCGTGACATCTTTTTGCCTAGCTAATCCATCTTGATTGAAAGTACTTGCTGTGAATGCAGTGAAAAGACTTGCCCTGGGATTCATGAAGCTTGCGCTATGCACCAGAGTAGCGTCGGCGATCTAGTGCCAAATATGGCCGTAGAGCGATTCAGGTAAGAGCTGTTTCCACGTGCACTACCAGCGTACACCAGAGCTGTGCAGCTCCCGGCGCATGTTTGCTAATTACCCCATGCACAGCAGTGTAGCATGCAAATGAAGGTATATAGCGATTCATGAAGTTGTGCAGGCATAGCGTAAGCATGTAGAAATGTAAACAAAAAAAAAAACGGTTTACATTTTGTCAAACATAAAATCGGAGCCATGAAAGTGGACCAATCTTATGTATTATAATGTTAATATATGCCAGTGGCTAAATATATAGCCAATGGCATAAAACAACATGCACAACATATAAAAAATAACATTTAATGTCATGGCCACACCAACGCAAAGTAAAACCGCAGTGCATCGATGCGAAAATGGGCTCACAAGGAAAATATATTTAGATGTCATAAAACTGTAATGTAATGCAATTCATGATATCCCCATAATAGTCAATGGCACGCATGCTACACCACAACCATGGCGCAAGGGTTGCTAAGGGTCTTTGACAGTGTTCCGTGCGGTAACTAGTAATTAGCAGTCAATGCCATGCAAATGAGTCAAGTAATACTGAATCGCAAACGCCCCGCCGGCATAAAGATGTACCACATGGTGTAGCGTTACAACACTGAGGAGTGGCCTGGAGGTAAACATGATATCAAGAGAGGGGTGCGCCGCCATAGCTGTAAGCACATTGGATTATTGCTAATCCATGTTGTGTGTTGCTAAGCAAAGCCACAGGATAGGGGTGTGGAAGTAGCCATAGCTTTGCTTATCAGAACTGAGAGCACACAAGGTAACCGAAAGTTCATGTGAACGTGGATGAAAATGCAAACAAAACCCAGTAAATGGCTGTGCGCGGCTCTCACCACAGCTGAAACTGAAAGGATACGGGAAGACAATAAGGAAATGCTGCAGCATGGTAACTGGAGTACAAATGAGTAATTAACACCTAGAAACTCACAGTGGGCCATAGACAACAGCTAACAAGGCTGCTAGCAGCTACCTGCAGAACAGGAAAGGGGAGGTGCCATACAGCAAAGAAAAGAGAACTGTCACAGCAGAACAAAGCAAACTTGCAGTAGATCAGCTACATAGCACATTTCCCAACACAATCCTGGGTTGTGGAAGCACAAAACAAGAAAGGCAGCAGCTGGATGCATGCCTGACAATGGGAGGTGAATCAGGTTGAAAATAGAAGTAAAGGGCAATAGATGAATCATGGCAGACAAGCGTAAGTCAACACCAAAGGCAGCACAATAGCAGTACCTGCTGTAAAACCAGTAATTAAGATACCCTGCAGCTGGAATAGTACAAACACACCCAATTACACCAGCATCATCCATTGCACAATAGTATATGGTGTGAAAGCCCCACATACACACTTGTGTGTTCCCAGACACTCTGCACCATTGGTGTATACAGATAGGGAACTTTTAATATGTATATGTTAGGGGCTGCCATAGCTTTGATTCACCAGCATGTGTTGGAGACTGACGGTGGTGTGGAGGATGATGCTGACAACCATCTCAGGCACCGGAGGAGGAAACGAGTGTTCAGACCCAGGGACCTACCAGGGGCTATATGATCTGGAGATAGAGTGTTACAGGGTGGACAGGGACATCATACAGCAACTTGTTGAGCTGCATTGGCCATGCCTCAGAGCCAGAAGTAACAGAGGGGTTCCCATCCCAGTGGACACGAAGGTATGTGTAAGCTTGAGAATACTAGCCACAGGTACCTTACAAAGGCTAACTGCAGATATCATGGGGATCTCACAGGCATCAGCATCCAGGGTACTCCACCAGTTCCTGGATGCCATGTTACCACATGCCAATGAGCACATATACTTCCCCTGAATGCAGGAGGAGTTGGCCAGCAATATGCGTCTCTACCACCTTGTGGCAGACTACCCGGAGATACTGGGTGCAATAGACTGCACGCATATACACATCAAGTCACCTCCCAGTGAGCAGGGTAGGCGCTACATAAACTGTAAGGGATTCCCCTCCATCAACTGCCAGGTTGTGTGCAATGCCCAGGCCATTATCATGGATGTGTGTGCTGGCAGCCCTGGAAGCTATCATGAATCCCACATCTGGCATGCCTCACAGTTGTATTAGGTATTTGCCAGGGGGGACATCCCATATGGCCACCTGGTGGGGGATGCTGGCGATGCACTGGAATCGTGGATGATGACTGACATCACAAATGCACACACAGCCATGCAAGAATGCCATAATGAGGCACACCCAGAAACCAGAATCATCATAGAGTGCGTGTTTGGGATGCTGAAATCATGGTTCCATTGCTTGGGCATATCTGGTGGAGCCTTGCAGTACTCTCCAGGAACGTGTGCCCACATCTTCATAGTATGTGCCATGCTACATAATATAATCATGCAGAAACAGCTGCAGCAGGGACAGAATGGTGAAGGCCCTCACAGCCCACCACCATTGCCAAGGGACCCACAGGCACAGGGGGACTCAAACCATGAGCACCCTGTGCTAGCCGCAGTAGGCAGACGGAGACGTGCGCAGTATGCCCATGCCTTGGCAAAGAGAGAACATATAGCACACACACTGACAGTGTAGGCACTCATGGACTGACACCCTTCTCCACCTGCACACTCAGCAAAATTGGATGGCACATACACACACGACCACCTGTAAATTGTCATGTATAGGTGGTCTACTGTGTGCATCCTACATAGGTAGTCCTCAACTATTGTACACACAACCACCATTGGCACAAGGTAAGTCAATACCTGAACAGTAAATTAAGCTATCAGCATGTGTCCATACTGTATGTACAGGTACATAGATACATAGGTAGGTACATGCGCAACAGCCGAGGCCACTCATAAGCATAGGCAAAACGTGTCTGCTGTCACCACCCCATCGATCAACTAACTGTCCCTCTGTGGAGTAGAGCCACTTGCGGGATCCCTGGGGGTGTAACTACTGTTCACCACCCACTCTGCAAGGATTCCCCGGAGTGTCAGTGAGGGGTTTTGTATAATGTAATCAGGGATGTAGTTCCAAATAATGGGGAGTATCCCTGACAGAAATCTTCACAGATGTGTACATGTTACATAGTATACCTTAATCACAGCTTGTATATATAGGTAGTTCTCCACAGAATAATAAACATGTGGAACACACAACCACTGAACTGTGCGTTAATCACCCTTGCACAACCAGTGCCTGCTCTGAGAGGTAAGATATCACTGTCAGGATTAGAACACGCAACCATGTACACATTCATCACAATAACATACCACTAAGCTACCTGAGATGTACCAATGGCAGTCATGTATACTGACAGGATAAAACACAAACGGTAGGAATGTGTTGAAATAGGGCAAACCGGCATGTACCCATTGAAAGATGTATGTTTTATATATATATATATATATATATATATATATATATATATATATATATATATATATATATATAAAATAGAGAGAAGGGGAGAGAGAGAGAGATATGTCAGTATATGGGGATATACATATATATGTAGATATATAGATAGGTTAACAACATTTGCATAACCATGGAGGTACATATAAATGGGATACCTATCACATACCGACTGCTTTACATACCAACGTGCGTAATCCCGAGGCTTAAGGTCCAAAAGAACACAGTACCGAAACACCAGATGCGGGAGGTGTAATCTCACGATGTTAATGGACAGTTAGTCAGTGCTTCTGGTGTTGCAGTTTGGGTAGGTTACTGTGTGTATGTGTGTTTCTTAGGGCTGTAGTGTGTGTAAGTGTGTGTTCTGTGTGTGGTGTGTGTTCTTGGGGGACTGTAATGTGTGGTTGTGGCTTAGCTTTGTGCATCTGTTTGCGCAACCTAGGATGTAGAATATTAAAGTAGGGGTGGTGTGGCGGGCGCAGACACCTACATAGGGGGTGTAGGGGGGCTTGGCCACCTGCTCATACGTAGTGTAGGATGATTTGTTTGGATGTGTTGGGTAGCAGTGTGTCTGTGTGTGCATGTGTGTGTTCCATGTTCGCTTTACCTTTGCGAGTTACTGTCGATGTCGGTAATGTGGGGTATGGGAGTTTGGCCCCGGTACTGTGTGCATCGGAACACTGTGTTTTCAGGATTCCATAGGTCTCCCGTATACAGCGGTTGAAGTGTTCATATAAGTGTATAACATAGACCATAGCAATCACGCATTCCACCACTACCAACCTGTATGAACAAAGGATATGGAGAGTATATGCCTATACACTATTACAACTATGTGCTATGGACATGAGCCAATGATAGTGTTACCACCTGTCCCACTTTGAGACGGACACTCCCTCTTTGGGCGGTTGTGTCCTGACCAAATATATTAAACGTGGCAAATGTCCTAGGATTGTATGACATAATTATGTCCCATATGTACTGTAATAGTTGCATACAATAGTTATTTCTGTATCTAAAATACCTACATGTTACAGGAAACAGGATAAGCAACTAAACTGCTACAAGAATAAGCTTATAATTAGGCAAGAAAGGAAAGTTCTATCCCTTGTACTGACCGTGGGTTTGTGTCGGCCTGTAAAATCAGATGTGTGTCCCGAAAAGGTCCCACTGTGGCCATACAAAAAGGTGGCAACCCTAGCCAAAGAGAGTCAGTCACCAACACAACTATGATGACCGCAAATACCTATGACAGAAATACACAGCTATCATGTAGCAACACGTTATTACATTCAGATGTATTACCGAAGGGATTCAAGGACTAACATCACCTGCATTCTATACAGGAACCACATAACAGTGCCTTAATGAATCAGCCTGCAATTACCATTGTATTAATTCACAAAAGGATAGGTGTTCAGATAGGGAAGGAACCCTCACGCACATAGCGATTATGTATAAAAGCAATTCCTACACACCTGCATCTGCTAAGCACGCTCACCAACATCACCCCCACACCCAAACATATTACAATACAAACTGTAATAACATCACAAATCATTCACACACTGTACAACATCTGCAGAAGCCTTAATATACCTTGTCAGAGACACACTAACATGGCCCTATGTGAAATAGCTGCTGTTATACAATGGAACAGCTGCTGATGTAATAGGGTTTGTTTGCACTAATCCTGTTTCAGAGGGTTGTGCGTACACTGGGATGTGTTAGCAATTAGTGAGTAACAGCACAGTATGCTACACTTGTACACCAAATCAAGGATGTCTGATGAACACACTGTACACCACATAACAGTTCATGCAAAGCCATACGGCCTTGAGCTGGCCAAACATCCTTTCCAGACGTAAACATCTGCAGAAGTATCAGGTACAAACAAACCCTGTATAAGTGCACTGTTCCGAAATATAACAGCTGTACTCACATGTAGAACTAAATTGTCTAGCCATTACACACAGTCCACGGGAGTCATGAAGCTAATATATCTCTGTGTGTCTCCATATAGCTGTTGAAATATATTGCAATAGCACATCTAGGCCGCCTCCCTCGAAAGTAAGGCAAACGGACAACGCCCAAAAGGAGTACTCACTTATACACCACTGTTGTCATGGTATCAGCTAATGGAGTAGCTGCACAGCTGATGTGCATCCAATTAACTACTTTGGAACAGCAATTGGTTGACAGGATACCACATGTTATCGATATGTAACTAGAAAAGGATGTGTTATTACACATTCAAACTATCCATATATACCAGCGGAATGTTACAAAGAACATTGAAACACAAACCGAAAAGGATTGAATTAACAGTTAACGACACCTCAGGTTATTAATAAGGTATGTAGAACAGTCAGTATGTCTGAGTATGTAGTACTATTCTGTAGTATTTAAAGTGCACGCAATCCATATAGTGGAAATAGTTATCTTGTAGTGATGTATTGCTGAGCATAGTAATGCTTGTAGTATGTGTGTGTGCTGCTGTAGGTCACAAGGAAAACACCGCATACACCACAAGGGATGCTATATAAGGGCTTTGAACAGAAATGCTCCTCACCAGCTGATGTCAGTGGCAGGGCTGGTCCAACAAGTATGTGCTATAACAGGGGATAGTATATGTTGATATATTGTAACTGTAGCCATATGTATGGGTGTATTACAAAGAATAACATGTGGAAGCTTGGGCCACTGTGCAAGTATGATTTCCATTGTGGGATATTGCGCCAATAACTGTGTAATGTACAGTATTGTAGGCGGATATGTATTACAAGCTACATAGTATTACTGTAATGTTAGGCAAACATTAGTTATGTCAATTGGCATTTACAATACACAATAACAGGATACATATGTCTTTTAGTGAGCCGACAGTTTATCAACAGGATAGCAAAGTAAAATGGAAGAGCTATTTAACTATCCATGCAGATAAGACATGTAATATGTGCAAAGGTAGGTACTAGGCTGTCTTACCAAGGGTATCTGTAAGCCTAGCTTGCGTGTGTTGGTTTTCGCCACCCCCATTGGATGGTTCCCTATGCCTCTGAACGGCAGAGCCAATAGTTCCCTGTGCCTCTGTCCAGCACAGCCACTGCAGTGATCCTCGGGGTACATGTCTGTCTCCCATCCACACGTCAAGGTTTCCCCTTGAAGAGTGCTCATGAGGGTCCCTGCCTGATGTACATTGGAATCATGTTCCAAAGCATAGGGAGTGTCCGGGTCAGGAATCTATCCATCCAGCATGTCCTACTCATCGTTGTGGTTAGGTGAATATCCCTAGAGCATGTGGCTCTTAGGGGCTTTTGTTTAGCTGGAGTATATCCAGCAATACAGGGTTGGACATGGGCCTTGTATGTCAAGCAAAGATTACCTGTGAGTATGCGGTATGCAACTGAGTACAGCTGGAATTTCGTAGGTTGGGCTGCATAGTTCATCTGTTTGAGGTCAGTAATCCTCTTGGTGTGGTACTGGTGTGGTCTTCCAAGCTGTTGCAGTTGTCTTGTAAGGTATATCCCAAATGAGGTGTTGTATCCTTTAATGGGTCTAATATGACATGTGTAGAGTCACAATGGCCCCTCTGATCTGGATGCGAACCCATTAGAGAATAGGGGGGCCATGTAGAAGGATATTCTAACCACCTTGTCATTATGGATATCGAAGGAAAGATTGCTATCTACTGGGGTTCCCGGATCCCGTATTACCTTTTCTGTATGTAGGGGACTAGCACCTATGTGGTAGTCTGCGGGTAATTAGTTATATCCAAAGGGGATGACTATGCACTTTTAGGCATTCAGCTTGATGCCATGATATTAACACCAGGTATCCATCTCAGTGCAACCCTTCCAGAGGGTGTCTGTAACAGCTGGAGAAACAATTATGTCCCCTAGTTTGCAGTCATCTGCAAACCTTTTCAGCCACAGCCCTCCTTTGCTTGTCTGTATGTCAGAGAAGTATATACCGGACATGAGGGGTCCTAGGACTGAGCCCTGGGGGACGTCAGTTGTAACTGGTATACAGTCAGACCTAGGGTATGCAACTCCCACTTTGTGGGTTCTGTCCATGAGCCACTTTTCAAACCATCACATGACGTAGGGGTTAATGTTCAGGTGGATAAGTATTTTGATAATACCAGAAGGAGGAATGGTGTTGAAAGCTTATGAGAGATCTAGGTAGGCTGTGTGGACCTCCTTACCCTCATCTAATGCCTTGGTAACTGTCTCTAAGAAGTCCACCAGGTTTATGAGGCATGGTCCCGCCTTAACAATGCCAGACAGGGAGGGGTCAAAGGTTGGGAGGTACCCAATGTCTCTGTGACAGTGATCCATGATGTGCACCATAGCCTTGCAGACCAGGCTAGTCAGGCCTATAGGGAAATAGGTCCCGTGGTCCATTGTGGCACCACCTTTGTGGAGTGGGATAACTGTTGCTGTGTACCATTCAGGGGGCACTATGCCAGATGTGAGGCTATTATTGAACATGGTGCGTAGGTGGGGAGACAGTACGATCTGAGGTTCGTGTAAAATGCAGCCTGGGATGTTGCCCAGTCCCATGGATGCTGTGATATTGCCTGTAGAATGTGCAGCTTTGAGAGGGATCTGCCAGGATGTTGCCAATATCAGTTGCTTCTGTAATGTTCGTGCCTCTGTGCTGTAACTCAGAGCAGATCTGGTTGTTGACATCGAGATATGTGACATAGCTATAGAATGCTTTGTGATTGTTGTTGGTATTAGTTAAGTTATAGTTTTCATAGCTAGCTTTGGAGGATCTTATAAGAGATGTCACCTTCTTACTGAGGCTGGCCAGGGATCTCCTCCATGCATGGTATTGTAATCTCATTTGCAACAGTGTCTTCCTCCTGTAGTACAATATGTTTATGGCAGGGGACCACCAGATTGGTTTAGTTAATTAAAAGTATAGCATCCTGGTTATGTTTGGGATAGCACAAGCCATGCACTCCTGTAAGTGCTTATCAAGTGCATTTGTGTAGGATTCAGCAGTTGTAACAGTACTGTCCATCTGCATGGGTATCATGATGTCCACCACTTCTGTCTTAAGAAGCATGTAGTTGGCCTTGTAGACATATTATACTGTGGTTCCCTTAATGGGGGGTAGGTGCGGTATGTATCAACGGTGTTCAGCACATGGTCTGATCGGACCAATGAGGAGTTGGCTTCTTGTGTGGAGCACCAGTCACTCATGTTGGTAATGACTAGGTCTAGGATATTGTTGCCCCTGGTGGGTGTGTTGATATGTTGAGTCAGGGCATTGGTGTTTATAAATTCCAGAAACCATTGAGCTAATGTGTTGGTACAAGAGTAGTTTTCCCAGTTAATGGTGGGGTAGATTCAGTGAGAATTATGTGATGAGTGTGGTGTTGTGCGACTGTGTACCTTCTCCACATGACAGTCAGGGTCAGGCTTGGTTGGAGAGACGTTTACCTCCAGTTTGGGTAGATGAGTGCATCTCTCACAGGTTGTAGTGTTGGGTGGTAGGCGGAGAGACTTGTCTGTGTACATGAGGCAATGTGTACATTGCCTCAAGATGTCCAAATTCATCAGATAGACAGGTAAGAACACTGGCAGTTGACTCTTGGGCATGCCTGAATATAGAACTATATTCACCTAGATAAGTGAGGAAAGTGAGTACAAGAGCTACATTACTCTACGCAAGTGAGAAATGTATGTACAAAACCTGTTTGCCCTTACCTCTAGGTAATGAGGAAGATTGAGTTCTATAGTAATTATTAGCTTACGTAGTGTTTACAAGTCCTGAACAAGTACTTAGCATGAATAAGCAATCCAGATAGGGTCTTAGATAATATAAACACACGGCCCCCTCCCCCCAACAGGTACACAAGCATATATCCATGTACACCTCAGGGCCCCTGTACCCACACGTATGCAGGTGCAAGCTGCACTCAGTCTGCATGGGACCTGCCCACATCACAGGTTGTATCATACACATATGGCAAAACAAGATGCTCTCCACGTACACATCATGTAAAACATAGCTCCATGTCAGGTTGTGTACACACTGAATGGTGCACACCAACAGTTATCACAACCCACAAAGGGGGAGACACTACTGATAATGGGAAATACTTTACTACTGCCCTGCTGAGTTTGGTCTGGAAGGCCATGAACCTTGATCACTTAAGTGATGTCAGCAGTACAGATGTAGATGACAGTATGGTTGATGTCACACTGCATATCATGACCTTGCCAGGTCATAGGACACCATCACCCATACTGTGTACTACCTACACTCAGTATGCTAAATGTACATTCCTATGTCAGAGGAGTGTTTTGCAACAGGACTGCTGGCAGAACTAACACTACAGAAGGTGTCTGAATAATATGTGATCATCACACCAGTGGCAGCTACAGTATGTCAGGGTTAATGAATTTTATTCCCCCTCATTGTAGTCCATACCTCACAGACAACAAAAAACATCTGCCTATTGAAGTATGTGAATGACTATGACCTAGGAGCAATAGCTGGCATGCATTGTCACTCCTATGTTAATAACCCTGTACCCATGAACTACCACCTAGGCAGCGGTCAACATAATAGACACTTGTGTGTGAGGGATGCAGCTGGGTAGTTGTCTTTCCTGTGATAGCTACATCACCACACCTGTCAGGTAGTCATATGTGGCAACCCTAATAATAATAGGGAGCCATTCATGAATATAGAGATCATTGTCCAGCCATACAGAACACTCAAGTGACTCATATCAGATCACATATTTCCTTTAAGGGGTATTGGCCATGTGCAGATGGCCTACACCAGCCTTCCCATTCTCCATCTCCACTATGTAGTATGATGCATACCCTGAATAAATCCATGTCCAACCCAATGATGTTGGACATGCTACAAGTACTCATTCTGATCTCGAACACATACTTCATGGACATCCACCTACCACATGCTGGACAGATCCTTGTCCCATACACTTGACATAGTTCTGCCATACTATGCATTCCTGTCCATCAAAGCTGCACATCGTTCCCCTCTCAGACATGGTGTCATGACTGCATGCTAACACATGGTATATGTATCATTAACCCTGTGGATCAGCAATGTGGCACTGCTCCACCTGGCCAGACAGACCCGCCTGTCGGCTACTGCCAGGTAACCTTTCATCCTAGATTCATACATGGCCCATGGCATATAGCCCAGTAGTTGACTTTGACTATACATGCTATTGTTGATATCCATCCCTGCAAATACCATCTGGCTATCCAGTGTCCCATGTGTATCACATGTGCAACACAGGTGATACATGGCAGGATGTTGAATCGCTGTACAGTGCCGTGTAGATGTATATGGCAGAACACATACATGTAAAACCTTATGCAAGCATGTCTGCAGGGTCACAGGTTATGTCTGTTAAGGCAGTGTAAGTCCTTATATGTGACATATACACTGCATCAAGGTCAACTGCATTAATGTAGACACATCCAGCCATGTGCTGATAGGTAGGAACACCAGTACAGGCAAACAGACATGTCCACATCAAGACAGCAGCCACATGGAGTATGAGCAATGAAATCAGGTCACACACACACACACACACACACACACACACACACACACACACACACACACACACACACACACACACATATATGGTAATAATATCCACTCAACATTGAGTGTCAGATGTGTGTGACACAAACACGTCAGTGTCATGTAGGTTTGCAAATACAACTATTTAAACTGAATTAATGCAATACACATGTATGTTCAGCTGTAGCTCTTTATGTCTTTGTGAGTTACTGTGACCAGTCTCCATCATTATTTCTTCCAGGTATGCTGCGTGCAAGGCTTCCCCCTTTTACACGCTTGGAGGATGAGGCTCTCATCCCATACCTACTCGACAATCACGATATCCTTTTCAGCCATGTGTCACAGGATGCACAGCAGCGGGATGCCCTGTGGATGGAACTTCACAGGAGGGTTAATGATGTGGGTGGCCATAACCGCACATATCAGCAGGTGCACAGATACTGTGCAGACCTCATTAGACAGACGAAACAGCATGCAAATGCAATTGCCAGGGAACAAGGTGCAATAGGTGATGGACCACCAACCCAGCCCCCACTCACACGTAACGAGGAGCTACTGATCAACCTGGGGACACCTGCAGAACCACATCCACAAGCCTTAGCCAATATTGTGGAGGTGGGTGTCTCTCAACCGCTGAGCCTCGAGTTGCCTGGTAAGTCAGTACTGCACCTATAACAACTATATTCCATATAGTTGCATGTGTCACTGTACAATATGTAATGTAACATCATATGCAAGGCATGTATACACACATGCCACATACTATAATATACTACTCTGTGTATGCACACATGTGCATACACCATAGTATAGTCTAATGTACTGGTGTATGTGTTATGCACATTGCTCCCTGTAGGCTTTATACAGGGGAGGATTATGCTCATAGTGCTGTGTTACACCTATTTAGATACGTCTGGCATTCGGCTGCAACAGCAGCCCATTGCAGGTGAGAGTTTTATTATTTATCAGGAACTGTAATGCACAAATCTATCTGCCATGTGGCCATTCACAACATGTACATATAATGTATGGTCCTGTCACAATATACAGGTCGGACCTGCAATGCATCACAATGACTACCCATGTGCAACACTTGCAATCTATGTGAATCATCTGACCGACATGAATCCTCACAAACTTTATTGTCAGATGTGTTGACAGCTGTACATACAATGGTGGAGATGCTGTTCACTTTAGGGACATACAACAGATCTGATCTAGACATGTGGTGAATACAAACAGTAATACACAGTGGGCTGGAGTATGGCCAGCACACAAGTTTCACCGGTGTGGATCATAGCCCTGCTATGAATGTCACACAATGTGATGTGCTATCTTGACATGTCCATGACATCTATTGGCCTGGCTGCTACACTGCCTACCTAACATGAAAACATATCCCACATACCACCCTTTATCTGCATAACCCTGTTTTCAGTGGAGCATATATGTCATATGGGACAATACAGACATGTGAAATAGATGCCCATCACAATCATTTGGACAACACATGTACACACATGGCCTTGGAGGATGGCCAGAGACATGGAGCAACACACACGGTAGATGTGTTGTGCTTGTGTGTACACCCTGTCGTACAATGGCTACACATGGTTCAAACATGGCCTTTGTATAATGGTCATAATGTAGATGTGGAACACTAGACATCCTACAGGCCTGTGCACATCTTGTGTAGGCATAACATCAATCCACCACATAAGATATGTTGAACATATTGAGAGTGTTGTGACATGACAGCAGTCACCTGTGCAGTATCCACATCAGGCCACAGAAACAGTACATTCCCGTTGCTGGTGTTGGACATTAATGTCATACTAGCTCCTCATGTTTGTGTGTGTGTGTGTGTGTGTGTGTGTGTGTGTGTGTGTGTGTGTGTGGTTCACAGATGTCATGTGGGACATGGTGTACTGACGTGTTTGCCATGTCTGGCCATAGTTGCCAGGCTGCAGCAATATGGTTGCAGATTGTGCAGGGGTGTCATCCGTATACCCATCAGTGACCTGTGTCACAACTGCCACATCATGGTTTAGTGTGTATACACCTCAGTGACATGGTCATTAGCGGACTGGAGTTCCACTGTGGTGACCCCTAACCGGGAAAAGCTGAAAAACAACAACATTTTATATGGGAAGGTATACACAACATACAGATCTCATTTCTAAGCAATTAGTATTGTTGCATATCTTTATTAATTCTTGCTTTACACTGTGTCTAGCTACAATTCCAATTAAATGATGCTCCAACCTTTATTTGTTGTCCAATCACAATATATATGCATATATGGGTATATATATATATATATATATATATATATATATATATATATATATATATATGTGTGTGTGTGAGTGTGTGTGTATGTATTTATTTCTTTGTTTAGCAAGGTAGTGCACCAATCACTATTGGCCAGTTTCTCGTTTAGCCCAGGTAAAATGCAAAACATTTCATAAACAAAAAATACTGAAATGTAAGCAATAACAGAGTAGTTCAGACTAATTACATAGAAAAAGACTGTATATATAAATTGTAGTGAATAAGCGCAATGTAATGTACAATCAGGGAGAGGGTAATGTAAAATATGTAAATTAGTTTTTAACCAGTTCAGTATTTAGTGAATCTTGAGAGAGAAGAGACTTGGAAAGGTGTTAGATTAGGTGTTTGTTCTTTGATGAAGCAAGGAATTTAGGTTGGATGCAGATGTTTTCAAGTTGCATTCTGAATTTGAAATAGTGTTGATTTCCTTAATGTCAGTGAGGAGAGCTTGCCAGGAGTAGATGCTTAAAAGGAGAAAAAGCATGTGCAGTGTTGTGGGGTTTGGTCCTAGAGTTAATGAGAGTCGATGTGGCTTGTGCGCAGTGTCTCAGGTAGTATGAGGAGTTGTTTTGTGAATTCTAGCTGCAAGGGGAGTAAATTTGTGGAGTGAGTAGTCTGTAGAGTTGGGATCCTAAAAGCAGGTTAGACCTTTGTTTTATGGGTAGCCATTTGGCTTTTTTAGGATGACACAGTGATGCTCACAGAGAGATGTGTTCATAATGAATCAGCAGATGTTATTAGAAATAATCTGAAGTGTGTCGTTTTTTTTTTTTTTTTTTTGAGTTAAAAGCAAAAATTGAAGCCCGTATCCAATTTGAGAAAAGAGAACTCCTTTGCCAATGGCTGTTCTGGCTGACTGGGATAGAAAAGAGATATCTTTTTGGCCCAGAAGGTAGGGAGTTGATTTTATTTTTCACATTGTCTATGTGAAAAAAGAAGTTTAGTGACTAATAGCCATAGACCTATGTATTTGAAGGTAGAGGTTGTCTCTATGGAATAGATGTGTAGGTCAAAGATAGTTAAAGAATTGGGTGCTTAGTTGAACTTTCTGCAGAGTTCCATAAAGCATAGTTTTAGTCTTGGTGGGACTGAGAAGGAGTTTATGGTTTATGAGCCATTGATGGAGCTCATGTAAGCCTGACTGCAGTTGGCATTGGATGCTGGTGTGAAAGTGAAGTGATTGGTAAATGACTATGTCTTCAGCACAGTAAAAGTGGGAGATGCGGGAGGTCACAAGGAAGTTTATTAATAGGTTTGCAGGTTCATAATCAATATGGAAAAGACAGGGGGAGTGGATCCCTGAGGGAGACCTTTGGTAATAGGTACAGATTATGATTTAGAGGATTCTAGTTTAACTCTGAAGTGTCTGTAACTGAGGAAGATTTTAAATCAGGGAGTGACGTCTGGATAGATACAAATTTCAATCTGGTTGTTTTTGAGATGATAGTGTTCAATGAGGTCAAATGCCTTTGTTAGGTCTATAAGTAGGACACCGCTAAAGAGGTCACTATCAGAGATAAGCAGGATATCATCAGTTATGGACCAAAGTGCTGTCATAGTATTTCGTCCAGGCCAGAAACCATGTTGCTTGGAGAAGAGCAGTTGGTACTACTGGATATAGAATTGGGCGGATAGACAATGGACTGAAGTGAGCGGTATCTTCTGGGATGGTTTGCTTTGGGAGGAGTTTAATTTGATCAGTTTTCCAAATCCACTGCATGATGTTTTATGTGAGACATAAATTATACATTTGGATGAGCAGAAGACATAGATGCTCTCTGCAGAGATATATGACTCAGGGGTTTATGTTGTCAGATCCAGGAGGAGTGTTAGCAGTTTCAAGTAGAATAGATACTTCTTTCAGGTGCAAGCATTTGAAGTGGAAGAGGGGGATAAATGGCATTGGGTTGGGCAATGCATGATATGTGGGAGGTGTGGAATTTATTGATGGGAGATTGCTAAATTCTTTATGGAAGTCTTCTGGAGAAAGTTTTGCTGTTCCACATTAAATGTTGTTTGCAGACTGGGTATCATGAGGAGGTTTTCTTCATGTAAGTAGGTTAACCTCTTTATAAAAGTGGGGGAATATAAGAGGGTAATTTGTTTTGAGCTTTGCTTTGTGTCTTCTGATGGACTTCTTGGCTAGGTTGCAAAAGACTGTAAAGGAGGTGTGGTTGTTAGTTGTGGGGGTCTGTTTCCATTTTTGCTATGCTTCATACCTTGGACTTGAGATCAGTGGATAGCCATTTAGTTTTGTTGGGTTTATAAAGCCTGTAGATAAATGGGACAAAAAGTTATCTTGCAGCTGAAGTAGAAAGTTGGTTAGGCTTACAGATGCTGTATTAATATCATGTAAAGAGAGTATATGCTTCCATTTGTGGGCTGTGAGAAAGGTTCTGAGTGTATCTATATGTGTGCTACTGTGGTTTCTGAAGGCTAAATACTGGTGGTAGTTTTATAGGATGTTTGGCAGTTGTAAAGGTGATTAGGCAGTGGTCACTTAGTGATGATGGCAGAATGTATATGCTGGTGATGGAGTTTGGTATGTTTGCAATAATCAGGTCAAGAGTGGAGGGTTTGGAGGACCTGAGGTTAAGTCTTGTTGGTTCTTTTCTGAGTTGAAGGAGACATAGACCTTCTAGGAAAGTACCCATGCCAGATGAATGAGGGCCAAGATAATTAAGATTGAAGTCACCTAGAATGAATATGTTACTATTTTTGGACAGTTATTAAGGATGTTAGTGATGAGTGATTTGAATTTTTTTAGGGAAGCACAGTGTGGTAGATAGGCTATATTGATCAATAGTGGTTTGCCTTTGTGAGCTGGAAATTTTAGGAGAATCTAGTTAGGATTAAAGTCTGAAGAGGACTTTCTTTAGGCAATAACTTTCAGGTTTAAGTTATCTCTGTGCCAAATTACAGAGCCCCCACCTGATTTTTGCCTGGTCTGGCATCACTGGCATACATGTAGGAGGGTAGAAAGTGTTAGAAACTTGGGAAACTTTTTTGACCAAGGATTCTGTGACTGCTAAAATGTCTGGGTTGTGCTGAGAAACAGAATTATTTATGTGATCTAGCTTGTTTCTGACTCTATGTGCATTGAAGAGGCACAGGCAAGTGTAGCAAGAGAGTGATTCTGATGTTGAGGAAAGGGAATTGCTGGGCCTGGGTTAGCATCAACATTACTCTTCAGAAAGAATATAAGCAGCATGGAGGATAGTCTAAATGATGTCTTAGGTGTTCGTAGGCAGAGACAAAACTGTTTCTGCTAGTAATCATATATAAGACTGATACGGACAGTGGTGAGCTGGGGAATAGTTTTGTTCTGTTTACTGAGAGGGTGATTTGTTGGTGAAAGAGTTATGAAAGTGGAGTAATGCATAGTGATATGATGACTGGTAGTGTAAGTGATTTATGAAGATGTGTGTTATAGATAGTAAGAATAACTAACATTACCAGTTTGGAGTTTCTACATGTGTTGTGGATTACTCATTTCTAACTAGATGATCAGATAATTTTTCTACCATCTTCTTTTCACTTGTTTTGTGTTTACTGGGTTACAAATCCTTAATAAGTCTGACAGTGGTCCCAAACTCTATTATCCTTTTCAATGTCTTTTTGTCTACTAATACCATGCACTTGCCAAAACTGGTAGTGGCACAAAGATGTCCTGCTGATCCTACTATTCTAGAAGTTACTTTATCACACTCCATAGGTACATTTTCTTCACGTGCATGTTAGTTAGAAATCATGTTTTGATAGGCATAGCATTTACATTTTCTTTATCTGCATGTTGGTTTTAAACTCCATTTTCTAAGTGTAGATGTCCCCCTATGAGTTAACCATTTTTTTAACAATGCACCATCTCTTCCAATATCTGATACATACTGCTTTTGTATATTCACACACAATGACACATTTTTAGGCACAGGCTTAGGTTACTCAGTTTTAAATATTGCATCATTAGCCAGTAACATTTTAATTAACACATCTAATTTATTGGTACTCTAACGGTCACTCTGAAAAGTGAATTTATTTAAATAACCTCGGTGCGCCTTTTTGAATTCATCAACTGCTAAAATGTCTATTATTTTACTTTCACTGTTCACTTCTGGGTTTAACCATAAGTTTCAAATATGCATTTAATCAGGCGTCTGTTTCCTTGCACTTTTATTATAATTAACTGTCCAGTTATGAAACTTCATTGCTTGTATTTCAAGTGAAAAAACAACTCTAGCTAGATGTTGTGCTTTTTTTATCAGTTTTGATAGTCCCTATATTCAGTATCATAGTCCATATAAGCCTTGATGCTTCCCCATTATGCTGTGAAGATAAATTTTGAGTGCAGTCAGTCTGACCTCAGTTCTCCTTTGTGGCATTTATCTCAGAAGCAACAAGGTATGCTTCATTATCATCATTCTTAGCCTCGTTAATGGTGAGGAAGTCTTGCGGGTGGTCAGTACTAAAGTTGTCATGGTCATGTTCTATTGAAGAGCCATACCTCTCTGCAGAAGAGCTAATTATGTGTTAACCTAAATCATTGTTGGTCTGCACCAGAGTCTCTAATGGCTTTTCTATTTTGTTTGGTAGTATGCCGCGGTGGTACGGCAGTAACATTGTTACCTCACAGCAAGAGGTTCTCCCGTTTGATTCTCAGTTTGGCTTGGGAGTGCCTTCTGTGTGGAGTCTGCATGTCCTCCCCTCGGTTGGGAAGTGTTCGAAAGACATGCGTGCATAAATGGGCATGCCTTCGTTGAAGGTTGGGCGTTGAGCTGGCACCTCAGCGTTTCGTAAAAATCTACTGCCAATTATTAGCGGACTGGAGTTCTGCTGCGGTGACCCCTTACCAGGAAAAAGCCGAAAGACAAACAACAACAACCAGTTCACCCAAATAAATAAATAAATTATTAAAATGAATAAGAATAAAATTCAGTTTCTCTCTATATATCCCACCTTTCAATTTGGGTAATTAATTAAGAAGGTTTCCACATTCTCAGAATGTGATACAGGAATGGATAAAAAATAGAGGGTTATGAGCCAGTCTGTAATCTTAGCTGACTTATTATGTGTCCAAGACACAGACACCAAGAAATTCACCTTGACAGTGAAACTTGAGAGGTGAATCTTGGCATGCATGTCAAGAACACATAATAGTTAGTTAGGATCAGAGACTCAGTTATAATTCTTTATAGTGCATGGAGCTGTAATGCTCCATCTACTACTAGTCGCAAAAAAAAAAAAAAAAAAAAAAGACACCAGGTGTTTTACCGGCTTTCAAAGCCATAAAGCAATTAATGAGCACTGCCAGAAAAGCAGTGTAACATAGTAAATTTTTGTTTGAATTTTTGTTACTGAAGACCTTTTGTCTGTGATGAATAAAAGCTGGGTGCTTTGGAACACTACCTGGTTTTCATGATTTTTGGAAACTATTGTGACTGAGCTCATCAACAACTTTTTAGGACCACTAGTTTCTTTTTTTTATTTTGTTTACACTTACCTTCCATGCATCTGAGCTCTCCAGATTTTCACAGAATGTGCAGATTTTTGCCTCATATGTTTGGTCTGTTCATAATAAAGTCCATGGTTGGACATTCTGTGAAAATCTGGACAGTTAGCAGACATGAACGGTGAGTGTAAACATAAGGGACTATGCTACACTACCTTTTTGTCAGTGGTCACTAAAGGGCTAAGTGCTTTACAGTAGTACATGGGCAGATAAATCTTCTTGCACTACAAAGAATTATGAGCAGGTCTCCAATCAAAACCCAGAATTATGTGTTCTCAATATGAATACTTTCACTCTTGAATTGAATTTCTTGTCATCCGTGTGTAAAACAGGTAATAAATGGGTTATGATCAGCGACCCTATCATAATCCTCTATATTCATCCACCTAACAGTGTTATGCGTTGCATTTCCTTTGCTGCACTGGCCATTTAAGTATAATACGTGATTAACAGTTATACAAATTTTAAATCTGTTAATACTAACTCAATCAAGTGCAATATAGAAGGAAAACTTAAGAAATGTTGCAGAGTCAATTTATTCTTATTAATTGCTTTAATCTAACTTTCCCTATATAACTTATTTATTTTATATTTCTTTGACTAATTAACTAGACAAACCTACTAGACAAACTGCTTCTTTTTAGGAATGATCCAGAAGCATTATCTTGTTAACTGACTTACTGATTTCTCTTATTTTGTTAGGACAGAATGAGAGATTTAAAATTTGGACTATAACATGAAGCTTAGTATAAACGCATATCTTTGAGTCCCTATGTTAAGTTGCCATGTAGTGTAAGTATACATAAAACCATAGTCTGGAGAATGCAAATATATAATTATACAACAACCCCCCATTAATATTCCAAAACATGCACGCTGATTGGTCATCATGCATGTTGTAAATCAGAGTTATAGTAATGGAAACCGGACTTTTTCCATTAGTATAACTCTTTTTTTTACAGCAACGGTGAACATAAGATCTCCGTTGCAGTTTAGACACTATCTCGTTATATTAAAGGAGTTTAACATAGCGAGACAGCTTTAAAAAAATTAACGGAGATCTTCTCCGTTGCATTTTTTAAAGCTTTCTCACTATGTTAAACTCTTTTAACATAGTGAGACACTTTGAAAAAAGCAACGGAGATCTTGCTTTCTCCGTTGCTTTTTTCAAAACTGTCTTGCTATGTTAAATGAGTTTAACATAGCGAGACAGCCTTAAAAAAGCAACAGAGATTCTCCGTTGCTTTTTATAAAGCTGTCTCGCTATGTTAAACTCCTTTAACATAGCGAGACAGTTTGTAAAAAGCAATAAAGATCTTGCTTTCTTCATTGCTTTTGCCCACAGCTCTGATGTATTGCGTAAGCATACGCATGCACAGTACATCAGAATGCTGCAGAATACCAGACAGCTGCAGAAGGGCAGGTGAAACATCCTAATGTACAGCAAATGAGGACATGTACATGGAAGACAGTTGTAGCAGGATCGAAATCACACATCAACGTGGTACTGAATGGACTGTACATTGAAAATGAATATTATGTGATTGTCACACAAGGAGACTTAACAATGGAGAAGATGTCTTTGTGAGCTAAGCATGCTGTCATAAACAAAGGAGGGGACATCTATCAGGGACATTATATATGACTGGGGTTGGGTGCATATTTTGAAGCTGTGTAAACTGATTTGACTGAATATGAGTGTAATGTCAGCAGAGATCTCCAACAATTGGGACACAGATACAGGCTAATGGACAACACTAAAAGAAGCATGTACAATCATGGACAATATCAGAATAATACCATCATTAATCCCATGTCTCTGACACAACATATTTGATTCTGAGTCATCATAGATGGTTCTGCACAAACACACTCGTACAACTATTATGACATGTCAGCAATTTATGAGATTAAGCAAGCACACCATCCTGATACTGCAACATCTGCTGGAGGTGTTAGGAGGGACACTGCTTTACCTATATGTGATATTATGATCACTAAAGGCTAGTTGACTGATGTGCATGACATATATGTATGGCACAATCCACTTTGTCATGCATGTAACCCATGCCATCAATGTTGTCAAACAGCTATGTATGTACTGTATGCATCACCGGAACAGGTATCACACATTCATTTTGTGTAACACCTTGATGGGTGTTTTGCACCATCAGACAGTAATGTTTATGCAGCAATAATATACCTTGGTATGGCCAATAAGATGCATGACAACTCACTGTGACAAAGGTGGCACACTTCAATTACACATCACTGGAAGATGTATGGAGAGGTACATGAAAAAGGGTGCATTGTACTCACTTATTGGTATGATGATGCCTGCAAACTATGGAGGTATTAGAGACTTTGATGTGGATATCCTGTACATGCTCAATAGTGGTGTTACATACAAGGGAGTAGTCTCCACTTGTGACCACATGCTGGTGGATGTTCCACGTACCATTTACCCTAGGCCACAGGTAACATACCTACTGGCCTGATTATAGGGTGTGATGTTTACATTTTACTTGGGTCGTTCATTTGTTTTCATAATGTAACAACCCCCCCCATGTTTTTGTTTCATATCATGTGTTGTCATGGCTGTGGCAGCAATCTTTGTTGTATGTCGATGCTGTCTATGTTATACTAATATCACAGTTGGAGTCAGTGATTGCCCACAGTCTGTAGTCCTCCAGACAGCTGTTTGGACACAGTATGTGTATGCCATTCTTGATGTCTGTGACTTAATAGTGCACAGGAAAGGGCCTAGCAGACAGCCCTGATGTACAGACCTGATTAATTCACCCAAGATATAGTTCACGTCACACATTTCAACATATTTAGATGCCACATATGTGATCCCATGGTCTACCCACTTGATGATATAGGTGTTTAAGACCACATCTGACAGCACTGAGTGAATTTCTCAGTGTGGATTTCTGTGAAATGTCTTGCCATGTTCAAGTTCCACTCAGTGATAGTGTTGTCATCATGCATGCCCTTGATGACCTCTTTGAGGACATCTAACAGATGTAACAGACATGGATGCAGCATTAACAATTCACACGTGCCTGTTGCACACAGCCGAGATACGATCAGTGCCCATTTAGAAAAGGTTCATAATGACATGCTGGTCTACTTTACAGATGGTGATAGTCAGGATGTGTCTATACATCCCTGCAGCAGGTGCTGCCCCCAACTCAGATGGATGCATGTTGATGTACACCCTTCTATGGGAACATATTCCATGTGGACAGTGTGTTAAAGTATGTATCCAACTATATTAGGTAGGTCTATTTTCTAAGTCATGCTATAGGTGATCTGTGATGTTGTCAAAGAACATTGATTATGTGTGATAGGCCTGGATGAAGGTAAGACAGTGCATACTGCCTATCTTGATATGGCCTAGGTTTTGGACACAATCACCCACTCAGGTGTCATTGAGAAACTCCCCAGCTGGGGTCCAAATGGAAAGATGTTAAGTCAGCAAGCAAAGGAGAGTAGTATTGCTGAAACTGAATTCATCCTCAAGTCTTGGTGAGTACCTTCACAGGGTGGACCCTATTTTTTCACAAAATCTCACCAAGATGACACTTATATCTTCTGCATATCTTCTAAGTTTTTCTGCCTGTGCTGAGATTTTTAGTTTGTTTTTGCGATAGTGTATGATAGGGCCTGACCTTTTCTAATACTGAACATTGCTTTTGTCTGTTGTATTTGCTGAATTATAAAGTATATACCATGGACAGAAGTAGGACAAAAATTAAAAAAGATAACCAGGTCGACAAGACCCAGGATAAAAAAATGCCCAGTCCTGGTGGGCGCACTGGTACCAGGACTGGAAAAAATGACAGTACAAAATCCTCAAAATATAGAAACATTTCTACAATGGGGCCAGGCCCAGGGGGAGGACGCTCCCCTATTGTAGAAGGAAGTAGCAGTCCACAAAAATCACAAAAACTGATAGGCCAAAGAAGATTATAGAGTGAACTCTTAATGATAAGAAAGAAATTATTATTGTTACCATCATGCAAAAAGTACAGTTTCCAGATAGATCGACAAAAAGATTAGGAGAAAAATTAGAAGAAAGAAAAATACTTCCACAAGAAAAACTGTCAGAAACCTGAAATAAAAATTTGTGTTCATTAATATAGCAGATTTGTGAAAAACAGTATACAGTCCAAGAAACGTTGATCTGTTTAGAAAAAGAAGCGTCTCAGGAAGTGCAAAAATATAAACAACAAAACCTAGAGATTTTTGAAAAGTATAAAAAAGAAATGTGAAAATGGGAAAGAAAGAGAGATTTGACATGGTGCAATATTTATACAAAAGCGAATGCCAAATTAATCAATATAAAGAAGGCACCCTCAAAGATATTCAAAGAGAAATATATGCAAAGACATTCAGATATGGACAATTTCACAATAAAAAAAATAATATCACAAAAAGGGAATGTAGAAAATAAGATTAGTAAAGTAGAAGTTAAAAAATAGAACTTGAAGTTATGGAGTGCCTGTGAAGTGAAGGATTTGGTTTAGAAGGTCTAACATAGGTTACATCACAGCATGATAAAACAAGTCCCCAAAGTAAGGAGAAACAAGAAGATCAGGAGACATCTGAAGAAGAAATATGGGCATGGGAAAGAAAAAGAGACGTAATATGGGGTAATATCTATGCAGTGGCGGCTGGTGACTTCAAATTAAAGGGAGGCTGCAGGAGACAGCTGAATGGGTGGGGCCAATGAGAAGGGGTCTGGCCAACTAGAAAGGGGTGGAGCTATGCTCAAGACCACAACAACCGGAACTTTAATTAAATACGCGGCCCTGGGTGCCAAACCATCATTACGAGAGTCAAATCAAGACAAAATGAAGTGTAGAAGAAAAAATATTTCACTGCATTAGCTACATGAAAGCTTACTTAATATCTAGATGGAAATGCAAAGGTTGTGAGGCATGAAAAAATAAATTACTTTTTAAATACATTACAGGAATGACAGTCAAAATCAAGTATAAAAAAAAAAAACAAGCAGCACTCAACTCAAACCACTTCTCCTTGCACTGCAGTTCTAATTATAATTTATATTCAGCTTTATAAAATTACCAAGTAACATGCTGAAAGTAACAATCTCTGTGATACCCCCACTTGTAAAAATGTCTCTTATCCAGAAAAGACCTACTGCCTGACAACAACTATCTACTTGTTTTATGGGAAAGACATGATCAAAGTAAAAAAAATGAACAGCAAACAAGAAACAAGCTCAAGATAAATTGCTTAAAGGATTATTGCACAAGTTATGGACCACACATGATAGATTGGCAGTTTAGTTTATGGGTAAAGCCTGCAAAGATGACTGCAAGTCTCCCTCAAATGTAATGAGCTTCTGAAAATACTATAATCCTGTCATTTATTACAAATACTGTCATATGCATTTCAATACCTAAGGCTTATACATTATCTAGTTATGTAAATATTCTCTACATAGCAACAACAAAAAGGCTTTCAGTGTTGGTAATTATTTAACAGTATGCTTATTAAAGCTTACTTGCATCTTACAATCTCTGACAAGCTTACCTGATGGTCTTTAAAGCATTGCTGCTTAAACAGAGAGCAACAGGGCACTGTGACAGCATGCATTTTCTGAATAATAAGAAGCATAAATCAACAGTATAAAAATATGACAGAAAATCAAAACATTCTGCAAAATCAAGGACAGATGAAAAGCCACTTTCGTGCTTGTGTCTGCCTTGGATGGAGGAATACTCTGCACACTTACACTGCATAACTGCTCCTTTCCTTGCTTGGACACATCCAGAGTCACTACATTGGGGACTGGGGTGCAACAAGTATGTCACAATTTGAAATGTCTGGCTGACGGTGATGGCTCTGACACTCATACCTCTCAACCTCAAAGAAAGAAATCTGGACAAAGTCATACATAGATGTGGGACACAGGCTCAAAAATAAGGACAATTTTTAAATATTGCTCATAAACTTAGAAAGATAATAGAATAGTAGTAGGTCTTGCATTTTTATGAATTTTCTGAAGGATATGAGATCTGAAACTCAAATGTCTGCCATTATTTTCTAACTTCAATCTTTAATGATTTGGCACTAATTTGCCAGAAAAAACACAATTTTATGAAAGGCGGACCAACAATGTGATGTAAAAATATAAAATTGCCACACAAAAAGCATCGTAGGTGGAAGACCAAGGTTTGCATTCAAAGACAAGAAAAATATCAAAAGACTTCTTTGTAATAAAGATGGTTTACCTCAGCAAAACATGAACTTTTTGAGACAAGGTACTCACAAATGCGGAAGATGTAAAGACTCTCAATTCATAGATAATAGTAACACTTTTATTCATCCAGTTACAGGCAAGAGCAATATATTTAATGTCAAAGCTACTTGCAACAGTGAACACCTTGTATATCTAGCATGCTGCCACTTTTGACCTTTTTTTTACATAGGCAAAACTGATCAATGCTTGAAAGACAGGGTTTTACGTCATTTACGAGAAATTCGACAGAAGGCTATGAAAAATGCACTGGCATCCCACATTTACTCAAACCCAACCCATTACTTCAGGTTTAAAGCTATAGAATGTGTGCCAATAAGACATAGAGCTGGAGATGTTCACAACAAGACAGAGATTCTTGAAACTGGGTGGATAAACAACTTAAGAGCCAAATGACCCCAGGCTTAAATGCCGTGGTTCCATTGAAACCTATTCTGAAGCAGAAACATCTTTCTATTGGCTAAAAATGGAGGCTTGCTTACCTCCAGGCAAGTAATTAACAGTCTGTGGTAGGATGAACTAATAATGAAGGAATTAACCTAATTAGTTAATCTTTGTTTAAGAACATGGAATGAAGCACAGGAAGTTATGATCTGAAGAAGGAAATCCTGCCAAAAGTGCTTATCATTTGATGCTTCTTCTGCTTTTAAACTTTTGTGACAGTTTTTGTGAGGTTTTAATTCATTTATTAAAGTTGGAACATTTTTAATAGTGTTGGTGTACTCAGTATCTCTTTGCCTTGATTGTACTTTGTTTTGAGACACCTTTAGTAGTGGGTACTTATCCTTTGACAGAAACTATAATTATGGATTGCTCAAAGTAATCCATGCAATGTGCATATATTACACATATGCTTGGTCCAATTATACAGTTTGCAATTAACAGCAAGGCATCTATGCCACTTGCATAGATTTTAATTTATTTAATATTATTAAAAAAGTTCAGTATTGTATAGTTGTTACTCATGGTATTTGAACCCATGACTTCTGACTACAGTCTTATACTTGACTACTAAAGCCGGTTTGTACCATAGACTTACGCATGCATACTTGCTTTTACAGTTAGGATATGCATGCTTACTTTGTTACTACTGTATAGAAAACAAAAACATCTATCTTTATCTTTTAATATAAAAATACTTCTCTTGTGCTGCATACATATCACTTGCTTCCCTCAGTCTCTCAAGGCAGTCAGTATGAGCCTGCCTATTTAAATTAATTTCAGGATCAATTGTGAAAAAGAACATTAAATAAGTATGCCTACCAGTCTTGCCTACATTTATCTTGCTATTTATTATATATTCTCTTTATTAGCATAATTACACAATTGTGGGATGTCACTAGTTAGAAACTCATCCAACCACTGGTTGAGTGTATCTCTCTTGCACATTTTTAGGTCATTGAATTGGTGCCTACACTGTTCTCCAGTGAGTGGGATGCCAACTGCACCGGATGCAGCCTTGGCCATACTATTCCAAGCCTCAGACTTGTACTGGGAGCCAGAATAATCCCCCTGCAGAAGCCTTTGGTTGTAGCTCTTTACCAGAAGTCCAATAAATATTCTGGACTCCTGAACACCTCACCTATGCTCCCTAAATTGGACACCTTCTCCTCTAATGCCAGACATGTCTAATCCCAAAAGTAGCACAATAGCAAATAATGATTTCCCGCCAGTTCCTGTTATCACATTTACTGGTAGGGAGCATGCCTGAGCAATGATGCCAAATGCATTTGTGCAGTGTTAAACAAGGAGCAACAGTGCCAAGCAGGGACAAAAGCAATTTTCAAAACTGAAAGGTTAATCTGACACTTGACATTAGTCTGAAGGGTGTCTGCTGCTGTAAGTGCTAGGTGATTTAACTTTGCTGACATGCACTAGAGGTATTAATATCTTGAAATGACATGTTTGTTTGGCTTTATACACTGCTAAAATTGATTTTTATAGTGTATTATTCAAACCTATGTGTAATTTTCCATCTTTGACACAGAAGAAGTGCTACTCAGACATAGTCATGAATTATTCATAAATGCAGATGACAGTTTGAGGTGTTAACCATGTATGTGTATGACCTAACAAGGTCCTTGTATATAGATTAATTTGTGCATGCATGTTATTTAAGTGTGAAGGCCATTCAAGTCCAGATAGCATAATTATACTTACAGAAACATAGTAGATAGTATACCCTCAGTCATACATCTGAACCTTCAAACCAGATTTTCACAGAAAGTCCAGATTTGTAGCTTATATTTTTGGTCTGTTCCTCATAAAATGTGTGGCTTTCTAGCAAATCACTGTGATGATCTGAGGATTTAAATCACTAAATAATGACATGCATTTGAGTTTCAGACTTCATTTTTTTTCAGAAAATGTATGTTAAAACAAACCCTGTTATCCTAGCAACTTTCTAAGTTTATATGAGCAATATTTAAAATATGTCCCTATTTCTGGGGCTTTGTCCCCCTGTTTTGTTGGACTTTGTCCAGATTTCTTGCACTAAGAGGCTGAGAGGTATGATGTCTTATCCCTCACACATATAATTCATATCAGCTCCACTATTTAGGATTATGTCTAAAGTGTTATACGTGAGATTGAATATAATGTGAAATGGAACAACAGTAAACATTTCTGTAATTTCCTTTATTTGAAACCAGGATCATGTGTATGGCAGCTCTACACTTACAACTGTTGCCATAGGAATATTGAAATAACACTTTTATATTTTCCTGTGCATTCCTATAAACTGGACTGTCACAACAGTCAAAATATGCAACACTTCTTGTATTAGAACCTAGGACCATCTGCATTACAACCCTACACTTACACCTGCTACCACAAGAATATTTAAATAACAGTTCCAGAATTCTCTATTCATTCTTAAGGTGTGTATGTTAACTGCCATGCAACACTATTTGGCTTGTTTGCACAATGCCCAACAGAAATAATAGAATGTATCCACTTTAAATTGTTAACTGTCTGTGTCCTGTCTACATGTGTTGGATGACTGCAGGTTGAGGAAGAATGCTAACTTCTGAGCAACATCATTTAGCTGCACTGCACAATGGAAAGCAAAAACTGCAACAATGTATCTGCTTACCATGTGGGTCACTAGTCCAGGTTTGTGCACTGCTGTCATGCAAATGCGATAAGCATGGCTAAACCTGACATTCCTTTTGTTCCTCCATTTCCCTTGTTTGAATTGAAATAAGCCATGCACTGCGTAAAGTCTGGCATTTAAAAGAAAAAGAAAAACACAAAAAAGTGGAAATTAGGTAAAATGAAGAAAAAATCTATTAAATAAACAACACAAAATGTATGTTGGTACACATGAAATGTTTTAACACAGGTCTGGATCTGAAATTTCAATCCAATGGATCTTACGAAACACAATAACTGTGTCTTATCCCTGTTTGCCATGCAAACAGCTTTGCAGCAGAGAACTAAAATCATTGTGCATACAACCAACTGCAATATCCTCCACAGTACTAACAAAACATATGACAGTTGTTTGTACATGTATTAATTGCAGAAGTAGTGCACAGAGAAATCACACAACCATTTTTGACTATTACTTGCATAAATGCAGATCTGTCTTATGTCTGTGTGTTTGTTGCGCATTCTTGTCTTACCTGACCAGTAATCTGAGACATGCAGTCACTAAGACAGTTTGTATAATTTCCCTTAAAATGTGAGGATATTACATTGCAATAATATACAGTTAAATATTGAAATACAGCTCTACAATGCTAAAACAAAACCCAATAAAATGAAACAATCTTGGAACATGGTGCAGAAACAAAGTTTAACTTGAATGAATCCAACACAATAAAAAACAGACTACTTTATTTAAGGCAAAGCACTTTCATCCCTTAAAAACATTGGGACTTCTTCAAAACCATAAAAAAACTAATTAAACATTGCACATAAATACCCAGAATAAAACATGTGACTTCTTACCCCCCACTAATTAACTCTTTAAAGACAAATTACATCTTAAAACATAAATAAAAAGAAATAAAAAAAAACGTGTTTACACCACAAAAATCTATTAGTGCAAAAATACTTAAAACACAACCATCTCATTGCCTTATAATTGTAATGCTTTAGTTTTTTTTAAAATTGGAAATATATATATTTGTTCATTTAACCCAGGTGGTATTTAATTTCAGTTGCCAAAAAAAATCTCTTCTTTCTATTTATAATTTCCACCAACCTCCACTGTGATCTTTGTGAATAATATCCAATATTCCAAACTTAAATTTGTTAAAACCTACACAAGTTAAAGTGTGTTTATACAGAGCATTGTTCATGTTACCTTTAAAAATAGCATATTGATGCTCATAAATAATTTATCTTAATTTTCTTTCAGTTTTCCCTACATAGAAACTCTGACAATTGTAACACACAGCAATGCAGACTACCCCTTTTGTTGCACAATTACCATTTATCAGTTGGATAAAAAGATGTATATCTTTTATATATAAAGTGGAACTTTCTAAAATATATGAACAGTAATGCCAATTTCCACATTTACTTGTACCTTTTAAATTTAAAGGGCCTGGGTAGCTGGATATTCAAAAGAAATTTCAAATTTCTCCCTGTCTTAAAAACAAAACAAAACAATGAGCCTCCCCTAAAGTGGTTAACAAATCTGAATGTGCTCTAAAAATAACCCAGTTTTTATGATAATATCTTTAATTTCCTTAGATTCACAACCATAAGGGACCACCATATGGTTAATGAAATTTTCTTCCTAAACATTGTCCTGAGTAGAAAAGGGTTTCTCCCACATATTCCCAAACAATGGTTTAAACATATTACCCTAGCCATGTTCCATTTCTACCATAATCCTCTGTATCAAATCTATTGGATACCCTCTCTGTAAAAACATTTGGCCTATCTTATCAATTTCTGTTGAAAAATTTGAAAATTCTGAACACATTCTGGTGGCCCAAACCATCTGCCTCTTTATGATATTCTTTTTAGTGTAATGTGGGTGACAACTGTGGTAATATAAGTAACTATTAGAAAAGGTTTTTTTTCTAAAAATCTTAGAACCAAAACATTCCCTTACCACATCCTTATACAAAGTAACATCCAAATAGTCTATACTTGTGCCAGAATGTGTCCCTGTAAATTTTAAAAATGGTGAAATGTTATTCAAAAAAATTATAAATAGCTCTACTTCCTGTGGTGTTCTTTTCCACAGGATAAAAATATCATCCAGGTAATGACCACTTGTCTCAGAAATGCGAGTTGAAAAGATATTTAACCTCCCATGTGTACATGACTAAATTAGCATAAATGGGAGCACAACTTGCCTCCATTGCTACACTTTCTCTGCTCAAAATATTCACCTTCAAAGGTGAAATAGTTGTTGACCAGAATAATTTCCATGATTTCCAAAATTAAATTCAACATGGCATTATCTAACTTTGTTAAAGTCCTAACAGCTTCTGAAAACAAAGTGAGCCTTTCCTGGTGAGGAATAGATGTAAAAAGGTCCATAACATCAATGGTAGTAAAACAACAATCAGCACTGTACCAGTCTTGATTTATCTTAGAGAAAAAGCCCCAAGCATCTTTTAAACAGTAATCAATTAGATCAATAGAGGGATACATAATATTTGTGTCTAATGCTCAGGATGCATAGCTGATTTACTGCTTAGTACATCTGTATTTGTGATGTTTTGCTAATTGTACTTTTGACATATTTTGGTGTTAGAAAGTTTGTAAAGTTTTTGGATATTAAAAGAATTTTATGCTTTCCAGTTTTGCAGAAGATTTTTCGTTTTATATGGTGTTACATTTATTCTTTGGAGTGGTGTTAGAAAGTTAGACAATTGACAGTTTTAAGAATATTCTGAGCATTGTGATATATGAACCTAAAATGTGTCTCATTACTTTCTAACTCATCTCTTTAATGATTTTCTAGTACAAAAACAAGAAGCCAAACTGAGGACATTCAATGACCATCATTACTTTTGAGAAGTATGAATGTGTGTATCATTGATGCCTGAGGCCTGCTAGTTGATAGAGGACACATGTACTCACATAAGTCTCTGTTGAAAAATAATAAAGTCATTGCTGTACAGATCACTCACTGTTTACTTAATTACATCACCAAGTAACAACATGCAAGGATATGCCACTCATTTGTATTATTACACAATTTTGTTTTAACACTCCAGGTTCAACATTTACCTTGTAAATCCAGCAGTTGCTACAGTTTTAGTTCAGGGCTGAATCTGTTTGATGCTAGAAGTACACAGCCATTACATGGGTAGGTAAAGGATGCAAGCATTGCCTGGCAACAATGTTACTATATGTATGCATGTAGTATGATGGTTTTAGCCCCTTAGTTGGTTAGTGAGTGTGCTATGCATTGCATCTTAGCCAATGTGATGACATATTGAGCATGCCTACATTTGCATACACCCACAGTACCTGCTGCCTCCCCCTCTGACTCCACATTTGTGTGCGATCTTGCCATTGGTGGCAGGATGTGTGCTCCTACCACTTGTTGATGCTGCTATAGCTGCTTTCTTAGGATGATGTTATGATGCATGGCACAGATGAAGATTTGTACATGTACTTGGATTGTACTGCAGCTCCTAGAGCAGATTTATCTACTTTAAAGAGCTTTAGTAAGCCTTCAATTATTTAACTTGTATTGTTCCTTGAAAAAAGCCTCTAGATGTTTGTTCAGTCTTTGTATCTTTGTCTATCATCTAAGCCAGGAAGGGTTGTAAATGCCTGCATGCATCTAGAGTTTTAAAAAGAGGATTACATTGATCACACTTATGCTCTGTGAATGGTAGTGTGGGACTGAGTATAAGTCTTTGTGCTTGACACCATAATAGGGTAAGGCAGTAGGGAGTAAGTGATTTATACTTTATGAGGGAGAATGTATGTGTGGTGTTTTCCACATATAGGTGAAATTTCTTTGGTGCATATGACATGACATTATCAACATGTTCCAAGAAAGTACTTTCAATGCATTTTAGTTGCTAGCATGTAGAAATATGTACCACATACTCCTCAGGTCCTTAAAAGTTTTGTTAAAGCTAAAGCCAGTAATGACCATTTTGACATATGTTTGCTCTTTACATAAAAATAGCTACTATTCTGAAACAAAGGAAAATGTTCCGCTAATGATATTACAAAACTAAATCACAGAGTACTTCCCAAGCTCTAATGTCAATAGAACAGTGGCATGTTGGTGTGTGTGTGTGTTTTCTAAAGATTTTCATGTATTGTTCCTCTTTTGTGTTTATATTTCCATATTTAAAATGCACAAAATCTTATCAGACATAGACAACTATGTGAGGAATTCAGTAACAAGATTTTTTTTTCTTGTACACGTCGCACCATGATGTGGACGTGAGAGTGAATAATTTTAGATTCAGTAAGCACCACTTATTGGCACACAGAAATGCAAATGACCACATAAGCAGGTGAATCTTATGCAAATGAGCCAGATGGAGTGATACAACAAGCAGAAAGTTGTCCGTGTAGACTCCATGTCAGTGTCCATAGTGAAGATGGAATTTCTCCACGTACAAGGGTCTACACAGTCAAAAGGGGATGTAAAACTGCACAAATTTGGATATACCTCCCCTGAAAATGTTACATCACATACAGATATGTGCAAAAGGTACAGTGTGGATGTCTGAAACAGGAAGGTAATATGCAAAATTAATAACATTTTTTTAATGATCTTGGCAAGTTTGCACTATCTGCTGCATTGAGCAAACATGCTTAATAGAAAAAGAAAAAGAAACATGTATAATGTATTTCTCACAAATGTATTATAGGACCTTGCATCAGGTCCATAGAATGGTGCAATCATGCTGTTACCTAGCTCATAGAGGTATGAACAGTGTAGTTTCCAGGCTGTCACATGGATATGTATGCAAATGAGGTAAATTTCTTGAATAGCAAAAAGGAGCAACCATATCCGTATATCCACTTCTTGTAGGCTCCTAGATGATGTCGTTATTCCCAGTGGATGTGGATGACATCAGGGGGGTGTGTCTTGTTACTGTTATTATTTTTTTAGTTCCCAGTGTATGTGTTTGCATGACATACAGCATAGCTTAGTGTGTTCATGTGGACATACCTCCATGGTCACAGTGATGATGTAAGTGGCAAGTAATTAAAACTAGATATATTCAGTTATTAATTTTGACTTTTGTATCAGCTATGCTGTGCAGCACAGTGCATAGCTTAATGTGTTCAGCACAATATCCATGTGACAGTGATGATGTAGGCAGCAATCAATTAAAACCAGATATAGTAAATGAGTATTTATTACTTTTGTAAAAGCTATGCTGCGTGTGACGTATAACTGACTCCTCACACTAAATTAGGGCCTTTAAATCATGTTAATTATATTCTACCCAGGTGAACTGCATCTTAATTAGCCAATCCCACATGGTGGACCTACAGTAGAACTGTATAAAGTATGCATATGCCATATATTCTGATTTTGTCTCAATACTCTGAAACACTGGAGTACAGACTTGGGAATTTTAACAGAGATAATGCTAGGGGCTGCTGCAGCTATGCTACATCTATATATGCTAGATGCTGAAGTCAATGCTGCTGGTGCTGCTGACAATAGGCCTAGACCAAGAAGGAGAAGAGTGCTCAAGCCCACAATAAGTTCCCAGGAGCTGCTTGAGCTGGAGATTGTAGATTGCTACAGGGTGGACAGAGACATACAAGCACTCACTGCGCTCTGTCACCCTCAGCTCAGAGCCAGAGTTAACAGAGGGGGATCCATCTTAGTGGAAACAAAGGTATGTGTAGCACTTAGGATACTAGCTCCAGGTACTTTTCAAAGACCAACTGGGGACATGATGGGAGTGTCACAGCCATCTGCATCCAAGATACTCCACCAGTTCCAGGATGCTGTGCACCCATATGTCAGTGAGAACATATCTTTTCCCCTCTCTTCTGAAGCAAGGGTCAGCAATATGCAACACTCCTACCATGTAGCACACTACCCTCAACTACTGGGTGCCATAGATTTGCACTCATGTACACATCAAGGCACCATGTGGTGAGCAGGGTACAATATACATTAACCGCAAGGGGTACAACTCCATCAATTGCCAGGTTGTGTGCAGTGCACTGGGGATCATCCAGAATGTATGTGCTAGCATCATGACTTCCATTTCTGGCACACATTACAGCTGTACAGGATGTTTGCTAGGAGGGACATTCCATAGGGACATTTAGTGGGGGATACTGGCTATGTTCTAGATCCATGGATGGTGACACCTATCAGAAATGCAGACACACTCATGGAAGAATGCAATAATGAGGCTCACGCAGAAACTAGGAACATCATAGAGTATGTGGTTGGGCTTCCAAAGTCTGGTGCCTTGATATATCTGGTGAAGCCCTGCAGTATATTGCAGGCACATGTGCACAGATACAGTATGCGCTTTGCTACACAATATGATTCTGTGGAAACAGCTGTAGCAGGATTAGCAAAAGGAAGGGATACACAGCCCACCACCAGTGCCTAGGTCACTACAGCCACAGTCATGGGAGGACTCTGAACAGGAACCCCCTGCTGATGTCCCTGTAGGCAGATGTAGGCATGCTCAATATGCCCTGGCTTCGGCTAAGAGACAACACATAACACATTCACTGACAACCTAGGGACCTAGGGACTGACACTTTACTCCAATTCACATAGAAAAACTCAAATTGTTGCCAGGCAACAAACACATTCTGTACCTATCCATGTATTGACTGTGTATTGCTTGCATCAGACAGAGTCTGCTCCGAACTACAGTTTTGTTAACTGCTGCATTTGCAAGATAAGTTCATAACCTACACAATACTCAAAAGGGTTATTATGATATGTCATTGTATGTATGGACCTAGTACATTATGCAAGTAACTATAGTGGGCAAGTTGGACAGAAATGGCATGCACATGGAACTACAAATACCAATTCCACTAACATGTTTGCATTTCCATTCAGTGTGCCTCATGCATGAAATATCCATGCAGTCCTACTGCAACAGATTACTGGAACATCATTCAAGAGAGATGTTAGACAGTGGGGTTAAATGATAGCCAGGCTATTGTGTATCCCACCAGAACTTGTGGTGTTGTTCACCAACCCCCAACAACAACAGTGTTCCCTTGTAACTGCTGTAACAGTAACTCATCAATAGTATATGAGCATTTCACTCAGTAATATAGAAATTGATCATACATTGTATGTCTTAGGTAATGGAGGAATAACAATGTACATATTTATGCAGGTGATTGTATGATGGATGACCCCATGACTGCCAAGTAGCTTCTGCGGTTCAAAAGACTAAGACATTGTGTGATGGCATTCATGGTGCTAATTTAGAAGTATCATATTTTTTGGATGTCAGGTATTAATAGGTTGTGTTTTGTAGACTGTTAACCTCTTTTACATATTAAATACATAAGACAACTTTAGAAAATCTGAGCCAATTTGAGTGAAGTGCAGCAGTGCAGAAACAGGAACAGATGTCATATTATGTAACACACAAAATTCCAGAATGGAGTACAGCTAAGTGTAGGCTGGAGTCAGTTTATAACTAGCCAAAACTCCCACTGGGCATGTTCATACACTTAGTTAAGCAGAGCACAAATTTGTCGTTCCTCGCACAATTACTCAAAATATAGATATTTCTATAGATACATGTATGTATGTATGTATATATATATATATATATATATATATATATATATATATATACATATATATATATATATATATATATATATATGTGTGTGTGTGTGTGTATGTGTGAAGATATAGATATAGTTAGATATACATACATACACACACACACACACACACACACACACACACACACACACACACACACACACATATATATATATATATATATATATATATATATATATAAAATGCACTTACAGCCCCCTGTGCCTGCTGGATGTCACCTCACATACAATAACAGGTGAACAAGTTGTGTAATGTATAATGTTCTGCAGTCACACATTAACATGGCAAATTGTTTTTGGCCACAGGCTTGCCCATCCGAATGCAAATAGACACATATGGCCAAAATAGCTATCGTTGCCACAGAGCTAGGATAAAAAACAGTTATCTGACTGCTAGGCTGCTAGATGCAGATTTAGTAAGAAGCAATCTCACTCTGCAGAACACACATGCTGTTCAACACAAGCCTTGTTTATGTCCTCTACAAGGAGTTTGCCTGTAGTCATTTATATAGCAGACTTGAGATGTGATGCATGCATTAAATACTGTGATCTATAGTGTGTGAGACTGGAGAGGTAGCGGTTCCAATCTCACTCCAGCCCACTTAGTGTGTATGTGCATTGCCCTCCAAAAAAGTGGGAATCTCTCACTGGCTTCCAAACTGTAATGATTCTGCACTTTTTGGCCCTTGCAGTTGAAGCAGGCCTCCAAAATCTTGTTTTCTACAAGGCCTGTTGATATCATCTATCATAAAACTACCAACAGCCATCATGATGTCAGTCTTAAGCTGTGGCATGGGCATTAAGTACTGTGATCTGTAATGTGTAAGACTAGATAGGTAGGTGTTCTAATCTCATTCCAGCCTACTTGTTGTGTGTATATGCATCTCCCTATAAAAATGGGGCATTTCCCACTGTCTTCTTCATTGCAATGGTTCTGCACTTTTTGGCGCTTGCAGTTGATGCAGGCCTCCAAACGTCTCTCTTCTACAAGGCCTGATGATGTCATCTACCATAAGACTACCAAAAGCCATCATAATATCACATTTAAGGTGTAGCACATGTGTTAAGCACTGTGATCTGTATTGCATAAGAGTAGATGTGTAGGGGTTCTTATTTCACTCCAGCCCACTTTCTGTGTTGGTGTGTGTATGTGCATTTCCCTACCAAAAAATATTACCAATGTTAGTTAAAAATAGGCAGGTTTTTGCACTATTTTGGACATAACAGGTGATGCAGGCCTCCAACTTCTGGCCACCACAATGCCTGCTGATATCATCTAGCATAAGAGTACCCAAAGAGAAAGTAATGCCAGATTTGAGGTGTGGTGGGTATGTTAAGTACTGCGATCATGTGATCAGTAATGTGTAACATTAGATAGGTAGAGGTTTAATCTAATTGCAGCCATCTTGGTGTGTGTGTGTGTGTGTGTGTGTGTGTGTGTGTGTGTGTGTGTGTATGTGTGTGTGTGTGTGTGTGTGTGTGTGTGTGTGTGTGTGTGTGTGTGTGTGTGTGTGCGTATGTGTTGTGCAGTGTTCTGTAGACATTAATTAATAGTGGTACTATTCTTACTGTAGCCAGGTTGGTGTGTGTAGATGTTAGAGCATTTTACATCAGTGTATGAGATCATAGCATCATTGAAATTTACTAGGCTAATAACCTTAGGGGACTTACAATCCTAGCCAAGTTATTACCCTTATTTAGACAATCACCACCGATAGCCCCTGTCCAGTAGGGACATAGGCAGATCCCCAATGGTGAAATTACAGTCATCCATCCAATTGTACAGATTGCATCTGAAGATGATCAAATAGATGCTCTGTTTGCCATTAAATTGGAGTCTATTTCAAAGGTTTGCTAAACTCTGGTAGACATATCTCTCCCTCCACCCATCATGTTTTATTAATACCACATACCAGGTTAAGGTCCTTACAGTGAGAAATGTGTGTACAATTCGACTTACAGATATGCAGCATTTCCAATAAAGCAGGGTCAGACATCATCTCGCACGCAAGGCAGAGATCACTTCTGAGTAGTCTATATGACACAGGCTAAAGTAACAGTGACTTCAAATGATCCTCATAGGACATATGCTGAAGGCTTGAATTCTCCTTTTGAGGAACTCTTGTGGTCTCTGTAATTGTCACTGGTGTTTGCAAGGGTACATGGCAAAATGGCCATTGCACTCAAATATTGGCCTGATGAAGGAAGAGTACATAGAGCTTATAAAAACTTCATTTTCAGATGACAGTGCCCCTAGTTATGATATGAGGAAGATATAATGCTCTTCTTACCATTGTGGAGATGATGGTGATTTAAGGTAAGGTAGGTGTAAACTTGTGTGCCCAGGCCTCTCACCCCTAGCTATGTACTTAAGGTGTTGCTACTGATGTGCTACTTACCAGGAACATTGGTGTTACCAATAAGAATCGTACTACATATATTTGCATGGAGTTTAAGGCCAGGAGTATGACAAAATCATTTGCTCATGTAAGACCCTCTTGTAGGATATTGACATAATTTGGAGATTCTGTGACTACTGTCAATTTACAGGTATCAGCAAACCTTGTCAGCCACAGACATTTACTTTATGCTTGTTCTCTAGATAAATGGATTACAAACAGTAGAGGACTAGGACTGAGCCCTGTGGAACACCACTGATTACAGCTTTGCTATTGGAGGTGGATTCTCTATTTTGACTATATGAGTTCTATCAGTCAGCCAATTAGTGACCCTTCTAATGATATTACTGTTGATGCCTAGTTGAGTGAGTTTGTTAATGATGCCTGAGTGCAGGGTAGTGTCAAATGGCTTGGCTAGGTCCAGGTGCTGTATGCGCAGATGTCCCCTCATCCATGTCCTTGATGACTGCCTTATAGATGTCTAACAAGTTTAACAGGCATGATCTCCCTTTCACAAATCCAAACTGTGTAGGGTCAAGTGTCTGTAGATTACCTATATCTTTGCACATAAGGTCCATGATGATTTGCCCCATGGGCTTACAGATATGGCTACACAGGCTAATAGGGCTATAGTTTCCATGGTGAGTGAATACGCCACCTCTGTGCAAGGAAATAACAGTGGCCATTTTCCAATCAGCTGGGATGCAGCTGGTGGTTACATTATGATTGCAAAGTTTTAATAATGCATGTTGAATCCAATGTAGGACACAGTCTGGGATGTTAGAAAGTGCAATATATGCTGTGTTTTTCTCCTTAGAGAGGTCACATACAACCTGTTCTTAAGAGATACAAGGTATGGGACAGGTTGTAGGGATGTAATGGGGTACATGTGGTGGGGACACGGGAGTGAAGTGGTCATAGAACCTGTCAGCCAACAGGTTAGGTCTGTCTACAGGTTCATTATATGTGGTATCATTAACTACGAGTCCACACCCAATCTCTGTCTTTCCTATTAGGTTACACATGTAACTACATAATACCTTGTTGTTCTTTGTGGGTGAGGCTAATCTTGTCACATACATTGTTTTTCAGGACTTCACAATATCACTTATTTGCTTGTTTAAGCTGAGGAGGGAGTGTTTCCATTTTAGGGGTTCTCCCTCCCTCCTACTGTTAGACAGCAATGTCTAACTCTTATTGTAAAGCCTGCTAATGGCAGTTGTCCAATCAGGTTTGCTATGTCATGAGGAACCTATTTTGCTCCTGTCAGGTGCAGCTGAGTCAATAAAGTTTTACAGGTGCTTGTATAAAGCATTGGTGTAAAGCTCAGCATAGCTGCCTGTTCCATCAGATGGGGGAGGTGCAGTCAAGCTATTTATATCATCCCATAGGAAGATATTATCTGCATTGTTGAAGTTTATTACTGTATTTGCTGCAAGGGGGGGGGGCATGTTTGATACTTATTTTAATGAGACCGATTTGTGGTCAGCTCTCACCAGGGAGGAATTCACAGTGGGTGTGCTGCAGTGGTCACCCATATTGGTAATGCAGTATGTTGGCTCCCCTTGTGGAGATGTCATGCCATTGGTCCACAGCATTGTAGTTAAGGAAGTCAACTAACCTTTGGGCAAGTGGGTTTGAGCATGAGTAATCAACCCAGTTGGTGGGTAGTTAAAGTCACCCCAAACCATGTTGTTTTGATGTATCTTGATAGACACAAGTAGATTTAAATAAGCACAATGGGTGCCCTGATTCATGGAGTTGCTCCTGTAGCTGGCAATGGCTTGATTAGCTGCCCTGCAAGTAGTCAATACACCTGCAGTTTTATTCAGGGAATCCTACTGTTTAACCAATCTGGATATGTATCTATCCTTAACGAATAGGTATACACTACCGGTATTACTTTGCATGCTTTAAGTTTCAAGTGTGAACATGTGGAAGGAGGTGTAGGTAGCCTGGTAGGGTGGTGGGCTGTGGTTCTCTCCACAGCCTTGAACCAGGTGTCTGTGACTGCACAAATGTCTGCATCTTCCAAGGTGGGGACAGCTTCCAGTGAGTGGAGTTACATGTTGGCTTTCTTATGGTGTAGCAGCACAGCTGCAATGTTGTTTGAATATTTTCCCTTGAGACACCATCTAAAAGGTGCACTATGGGGGTGGCAACAGCCTTGCCCAATAGAAAAAGTCCCAGGGGTGATGTATGAAGACCATCTCTGGCAAAGTATCGAGGTCTCTTGGGCAAGTCATTTCAGGCTGACAGATGGTGGATTCCCTTACAATGACACCACATGCTAAGACAATTATTGAATTCAATCATTTTCCATTTGTATTGAGCTATCATCCTATGTGATGGTCAAATGCAGCTGAAGTCAAGAGCATACCTGCCTGAGACAGAGTCCATGAGCTCACTGATGTCTCTGCATACAGTCCAGAAAATTTTATCTCAATTTGTACACACCGACAGGAACTATGACCTAATCATAACAGTACCTGATGTTTACAGATATGAGTGCATGTGTGATATAACGTATCATGGCATGTCACAGACAGCTGACTGTGACCTCTCCCTTATGTAGCCTGGTGAGAAGGATATCAGTGTGTCTCATGATGTAATCAACTATAAGTAGTATGTTTGATTTTCTGTTCTGCCTTAGGTGTTTGACCAGTGAGACAGTGTTGAGTGAGCTATTATATATACTGTGCTCTGCAGAGGTATGATTATACGTAGCAAGCTTGCATTTGGGTTTCTGGGGTATCTGGTGTTTGTGCATGTGTCTGGTAAGAGGCTCCATACATGTAGGTATGTGTGATGTGAGTTTGGGTGGAGTAGGAGGTGAGGTGTGGATATTGGCAACCCACGCATTGTCATATGTACTGACCGATGTGTGAGACAACATGGATTCAAGGTGTGAAATATAGTCACATCTCTCACACGTTGTGCTTGTGTGGAGTAGGAGTAGAGGGGTGGGGACGCTTTCCACATCGCATCAGCAGTCAGTGATAATGCCATTAGCAAAAGATTCTTGACTGTGTGTATATCTCAGCAGGTGATCATCAGGTAGTGGCCTGACAGATGCTTAAATGTAACATGTTATCACCTTTATGTTGTTCTCCTAAGGTAAAACAACAATGGACAGAGTGTTATAACATGTCAAATGGAGTATGATGCTTTGCGAGGCATGTGGCAATTGCATTAACCATAATCATGTTATTAGGCAGGGTCGCAATAGCATACCTACAAATGTGACAATGTACAACTCCAGCAAAGTTAGAGTTATGCTGCTACACCATTGCAGTTGACAGCCTCAAACAATCTCTAGCTACTCTTTGCAGTGAAGATGTGGATGTCCGTACATGCATAGAAAACTTGTCCAAATTTGCAGCCATTACATTGGCCTTGCAAATCTACAATGCCTGTTAAGCAACTAGACAGCAAACTGGATGTTGTGTGAAATGATGTAGGGACACAGAATTTGTTCTGTAACATAAATGTACAGTATGACATACCTAGGACATGTGGGAGGAAGACACACATTGGCCAAAGGTGGCCACTCCTCTGCAGTAGGCCTCAGATCCATGTCACGCAGATGTCCATCATTACGATGTTGAAGGACAGGCTGCTTGAATTGCTGTGAAATTGTTACCTAACATGGATCATGCAGCTGTGGAGCTTGCTCAAGCAACCTTGGACAGCTATGTCACCTGATATTGAACATTATATTGTGATGCAGCAGCTGTGTTTCTAATCACCATCAGCTCAGTACCCTAGTCAAATCCTGCAACCCTCGAAACACAAGGCATAATACATGCAAAACTCAAATAACTGCTCTGGTTGCTAATCAAGGCATCTACCTGAAAAAGCATACATCAAGTCTACATAGTCTTGCATAATAAGGCTTGCATAAAAGCAAGTAAAAAAAGCAAGGAAAAGCTTCTTACTTTAATCACAGGCTCAGAGGGTTCCTCTGGCCTGGTTAAGCCCCATGTTCCCCTCCCCCTGCCTTGCTAACAATTAAAGGTTACTTAACCACCTTAATTAACCTCCATTTTTCAAACACCCCAGTACTCCCGACCCAGACGGCTGTCCTGCTGTAAACTTGGTATGTAATTGTCTGTGTTACTGACTCTTTGATTAAATACAACTGTAGATTTAATAATATGTGAAATCTTATGCTGACTCTGAATGTGTCTATGTCCATTAATACATGAGGCTGACGAATGCATTGGACAACTGATTTTGTGCTTTCTTGTTGCTGCTAAACTGAAGTGATTGTTTGTGGATCAATATAACTGTGTTGCAGTATTTAGTCTAATTCTTAAATCCTAGACTGTACAAACAGCCTACTTCCCAAACGCTACTACCATTGACCTTTATTTTCATGCTGAAGATACAAGATGTTGTACAAAGAATAGTGTGACCTTGGTTAGCATTTCTTCTTCTTATACATGCTATATCTTCCTTACTTGTTCTATTTAGCAATCAAATACATGAAACTGTTTCTTAGGGCAGTGCAGTGTACTATTAATGTAAGGATTATGCTTTTTCTCTCAGTCACTGTGTTATATATGGCATGAAACACTGTTCAATTATTTTTTGCTGTAGTTCTATTTCTGCTGATGAACTAACTCTAAATAGGTATTATTAGATATTATCTCTTCTCATGGCTCCCACACTGAAAGGCTCGCACAGTTAGAAGGACTGCATCCAGTTGGACATTAAAAAAAAAAAAAAAAAAATGGATAACCACACTGGTCTACCCTCAATAACAAAATTAATTAAGGTTACTATTTTTTTTCTAAGGTCTTTCTGTTAAACTGTTTAATTCTGCCGTACTGGGTCAACAGCACCAAACTTCCCAGCTCTTAAATAAGGCTCATAATGCTAAAAAGTTCCACCAAATTGTATTGTTAAAGGTGCTGTCTGTGTTTAAACACAGAACATAGATTAGAATTTAAAGCAAGTAAAAAGACAAGGAAAAGACTCTTCCTTTAATCACAGGCTCTGAGGATTCCTCTGGTGTGGTTTAGCCCCACTCCACTCACCCTCTCGGTTCGCTTCACACCCCTCCCTACCCCCTATTTCCACCCGCCCCCAGTATCTCTGAATTTATAACCCCTCAGCCACAGCCCCTCCCCCTCCTTAACCAACCATTAACAGGAATTCAGCTATAACCCACCCCTTCCACTATCACCAAACATTAACAGGAATTAATTTATAACCCACCCCTTCCACTATCTCACCACCTACTATTACACCTAGGTTGCCTACCTACCAGGAGTATACTCCCCCCATTATGTCTCTAATACTTACTAAGTCTTGTAAAATACCACCTCTACTCTACACCCTATCTTTACTAATCACCCTTTATTCTCTCACCATCTATAAAAAACAGTCCCATATAGGATTCAACCATCCCAAACACCTTACTACCACCCAATCCTCTCAAACATTTTTGCCCACTCATGCATGTCCATTGACGCCAACTCTTTTACCCCTGCTAACACCCACCCTGTTATACCCAGATATGTTAACACCAAAACTAAATACTACCAAAAACTGATAAATAAATTTCTAAATCTCATAGCTAGTTTGCCCCACACATTGATGAGGATATCCACTCCAACCCTGGACCACCATCCCCAGACAACACTACCTCTAATCATAACAGCCCAAACATAATACAAAGTCTAAATAGACCTCCTAACTCACTATTGACCTGCCACTTAAACATTAAAAACATTAACAATAAGGTCCACAACCTACACGCCCTCCTGATAACCTGCCCCCCCCAACATACTTTGTCTGACCAAAACATGGTTAAAACCAACTTTGCTAGATAATGAAATTCTACCTCCAGACTATATTATACTCAGGCTAGATCGTACTACCAGGACAGAGGGAGGGGTTGCTGTTCTCTATAAAACCACCCTAAATGTTACTGTAGACAACCTTCAACCACCTATATTTAACAAAGCAGAAATTATGATTTCCAAACTACAAATAAATAAAAACAAATCTATAAACATAGTATGTGTCTATATTCCCCCAGGAAATAACTCAGGGACCCTAGAAGACATCCTCTACTGGCTATCCAATGCCTACCCCCAAGAGACCATTGTTATAGAGGAACTCAATATAGATTGGAATACCTGCACTGCAGAGACTCCAACCACCCACGTAAACCTACATGGTTTTACACAAACTATAACCTCCCCTACTAGGATCAGCAAGCCTAACAATAAAGAAAGTATCCAAGACTAGATACTAATTAATAGCCCCCACCACATGTACAAACCAGGTATTCTCCCTGAAGATCTAAGTGATCATTTCTAAATGTATACTATTAGGCAGGACAAAATCTCCACCCTTCTCCCCTTACCCTTGGTGTCTCTCAGGGCTCCATATTAGGTCCCCTTCCTTTCTCCCTCTTTATCAATGACCTCCACACTTTAATCCCAGATGCAACCTGTATACAATATGCTAATGACTCCACCCTGATTTGCTCAGCCTCTACCCCTACATATCTCCTTAGTTCAACCCAGAAAACCTTTAATACAGTGGAACACTGGATCTCTAATCAACAGCTGATATTAAACCCTAATAAAACAAAGCTATTGCTCTTCTCCCCTACACGCAAATCCTCTCAACCTTTGTTTACTATAACATCTAACAATGGGACCATAATCTCACCAGATATGTATGCCAAACACCTGGGTGTTATAATAGACGACAACCTCAAATATGATGTGCACATAAACCAAACTATTAAAACTGTTAAAAAACTTGGCTCCTTATACAAAAACAAAGCTTTTCTCACCCCCTCTAGCTAGGACTGCCATTGTCCATACCCATCTGCTTTTAACTCTACTGTATGCCTCGCCAATACTAACTAACTTGAACAAAACTGATCTCAGCAAACTCTCTAACTGCTATAATCAAAGTGCCAGGTTTGCCACAGGAACTCCCTACATGACACACCATTGTCAAAACCTAAACCTCTTAGGATGGCTAGAACTCCCCAGGCTAAGTCAATATAATCAACATGCTGTAGCATTCAAGGTTATTAACCATCCAGAAAAAATGCCCTCCCTTAAAAACATTATCCATCCCTACAAAAATGCTAGGCCACTTTGTTCCACTACAAATCTTGTGGTTCATTCTGTTAAAGCTAACAACCTATCTGGAGAATTTTTGTTTCCAAATTCAGTAGGCAAAACCTGGAATCCGCCCCCCATCTGACCTTACTCTGAACCCCTCCCTTAATCAGTTCAAAAAAAAATCTAACCCAGTATTTTAAAACTCACTGGTTATGTCCTTGCTCTAACCCTGCCTAAAGACTAATCTACTTCCATATTCCTGCAATTTTTTATTTGCAGCAACTTACCTCTTACACTAAAAGGTTTGAAAAGAGAAACTGTAACATCTCTGCAGATACTCTGTATATAGCTGCGCCTATAGGTTTGATTAGAGAAACTGTAACATATTTGTATATATTTATGAATATAAACTGTATTCTTCATCGGCTTGAAATGTGAGTGTAACTTGTATGTTAATACAATATGTTTGTGCATATACTGTAAATTGCTTTTCTTTATCTGTTTGTAAGTTTGGAGCTTTTCTACCCGAGCCTCCGCTGAAAATGGACATGTATCCAGTCAGACTATCCCGGTCAACAAATGTAAAATAAATAAAAATAAAAAATAAATAAAATAATGTGGGACAAGTGTATGGATTAACAAACAGGCTGCCATCTGCTTCGTATCTTGAGCTTGGTGCTAACATTTTGCTTCTGGTGAGAGAAAAGGTGTAAGTGCATGGTATCCCAGGAGAGACTGAATGTGGAGCAGCAGCAGTAGTAGCCAGGCACCAGCAATTCACGGGACACCCCTCTTTTCAGCATTCTTCACAAGGTAATTGTTTTATTTCAGTACGCACTGCTTGATTCGTGTCTAAGTGCAGAATAACTGTAAATTCTCCATCTTTACCTTCACAGGGTGTACACATTACTTTCCCCTCCAGTGTTTGCCTGTGCTCTGTACAGACTCAGACACCTTTGATGACAGTTTTCTTAGAAACCCTGATGGAATTAACTACAATACTGAGTTGCACATGGGACAACCAGCATGCAGTGACAAGCACTGTCCCCAGATGTCTCTGATATTTAAAGCCATGGAAATAATTATCATGGAAGTGATCAATAAAAATGTAGCACACCTGCAAACACTATACCAAACACAGTTTGGTTTTGCCAAGGGCAGATCATGCCTACCCTACTTGGTGGAACTCACTGAGTGGTAAACAATGCAATGGATGAGGGGAAAACTAATCACTCCACCTACCATGGCCTGTCAAGGCATTTAACACTATTAGGCCATCAGGCATTGTTGACAAACTCTAGAAGTTGTTTACAAACTAGTATGTCAGCCAGTGGGTAGCCAAGTGACTGACAGACATTATCCAGGGTGATAGCATCTAGGGGTCCACCCCTACAATGAGGCCAGTGTATAGTGGACTTCCCTCACAAATCATTCCTGGGACTACTCTTCTAGGCATTTCCTCCTCTGCAGTCATGGCCACTGTCAGTGGCCTCTGAGTGACTACATTTGCAGATGATTTCTAATTAGGAGCTGTCATTGAATTCCACACTGACTCAACAGTTATCCAGGATGGGTTGACAGACATTCAGAGCCATGGACTAACACTAAATGCTAAGGAATGCAAACTACTATCCTTTGGGAAGTCATCCACCCCTGGTAAATATTTTACTGTCCTCACACCTCTGACAGTTGACCCAGTAGTAAAGGACTTATGGAGACATAAAAAGTGATCTAGCCTTTGATTGTCATGGATCGGTAATATGTGGGGGCATGAAAATCCAAGAAAGTCATTGTTCCACTGTATTTGGAACTTTCATCACACCTATCATTGAGTGCAATGGTATGCAACTAAATAGGCATATCTGACAACTATAACATCTATGGAGGTTCCAAAGTAAACCAATACACAGAGTACATAACATGTCCTATACACACTGTATCAGGGCCATAACTGTGTACTCTGTCTCCTACATTCTTTTGAGGGGAGGTGTATGTCTGCCATACAGGGAGGTGTCAGATCCCACTGTGTATCTCCTGCATATCCAAGAAAGGAATAGCACTAGAATTACCTATTCTACACACCTACACATTGATTGTTGTATAAATAGGACATGCTGGAGAGATATGGAACCCAGAGACTACACAGTATATGTAATAGACTCCCCATCCATGTTAAGCAGAGTTCTGTAGTAATGCATATCATATGCAAGTTACACAATGGGATGAGGAACAAGATAATCATAACTGGTTTAGGACAAATGTCTCTCATGGACACAGGGAAACTGTAGATGGTTCATCTCCCATGCCCCAGCTTGTAGATGTCTCAGCTCCCAAAACCCTGCTTACATTTATAAAGGCTATCAGATGTTGTCAGAGTTTAGGGGTGCATGACTAAGCTGAAAGAAGCCCTTGTTTTTGTTAGCCTATTATACAAATATGAACCTACGGAGCCATGCACCGATACTGTTTTACCTTTCTTTAGACATTTTAGTTCTGTGCTGTCATTCCATCCTGTGCTCTGACATTGATGGGTATATTGTAGCTTTGTACCCATAGATGTGTCCTACACTTTCCTAAAAATGAAACGTAAACATTTCCATGAGACACCTTTCATTGCATAACTACACAGTCATTGCAACAGCATCCAATGTAACATACACAAAATATTGTGGCTTACTAATTACAAATGGCAGTGTACAATATCTGTAGCTGACCAGTGCATGTAGCATGTCAAAGGCAACAATGGATGAAGCAAATAAATATTAATTTAGATAGTCACCCTGTGCATCAGATACATGGCTTCATTCCCCTGCATCAGTGAGAAGGATGATAGGGATGTGGCACAGGTATCATCGCTTGCACAGGGTGTTATGTGCAGGTGCAGGAGGCCTAGGCTCACCCAACAGATTGGCAAGTATGTGTGTGTGGGTGTGTAAGTCAGTAAGGGAAGCAGGCAAAATGAACCATGTAAATGTGGTGAGTGCATCTGTAGGTGACCTGAATGTAACAGCAGTGTGTGAGTGTCTGTGTGAGCACAGCTAAGCTTAGTGCTAGCCCTACATGTCTGTATGCTGGACAGTTTTGAACCATGCATCTCCACCCCTGGACATGAGAACTGACTCTGCCAGGAGTTGCACTGGCACCTCTATGTCCAAGGTCAGATACTGGGCTGCTACCTGTGAGTGACTGCTGTCTGCTGGGACCATGTCTTCCACAGAAATGTCCAGGACCATGAGCCCATGGCCTGCCATGTCTTGGTGTGGACATCACACTCCGCTCTGGAGCTCTGGATGTACTGCCACTATAGGAACGTGATTCTGCATGGCCACATGGACTCTCAGCTGATGTACTTGCTGACCTATGTCCACGAGTCCAATGCTCAACTCCAACCAGAAATTCCATCACAGACAATGTGCATTCCAAGACAGATAGTGTGCAATCTGTCTCAGACCAGCATCTTTCCACTGCATCAGTCAACTAATCCAGGTTATCAGCAAAACGGTGGAGGCAGTCACAGCTGTCAGAATGTGCTGCATCCATAACCCTGAGCATTCATCTGGAATTCCTTTTGGAACATGACTGTGCCCCCATGATGGTCCTAAACATACATCGAGTGGCACGAGTTGAGACACCTGCAACAGGTGGTGGAGAGACAGCAGGCCTCCTACGAGCACCCTTTAAATTCACTTCTGTAGAACCTCACCAACTCTTTGGCTATGTACAGTATCGACACTCACTATAGCCAATAGTAGCCACACTTCACTGTTCAGTGTCCCCACTCTTCGACTGTTCAATATCTGTAGCCTCAGGGAACTGTGTATGCATAGGCATACTGACTGTGTATGGTGAGAATGAGGGTGGATGTGGAATGTAAACCTCTGTGACAGATTCACCCCCTGCAACCCCAGCTGTGCCTCACTTTGGCCACCATCATCATCAGAGTCTGAAAAGACACTGACATCAGGTTGTGAAGGGGACAAAGACCAACTTCCCATGTCATGTGATATAAAGTGAAAAGCATCACATTAATACCTGCAATACTATGCTATGCAGTACTATGTTACAATATATGTCAAGCTGTATACACTGTTGTTACTACTACAGACTTGTATAACCCACAATACAATATAGTAGGACATGAGGACATTATTTTCTAAACCATAATCTGTAAGTATTTGAAAATGACTGTTCTTTAAACTAGACTCTCATGAGCATGACAAATTATGCACACTGTTGACATTCTGCAGAACTCTGCACAGTTTACAGGTATGGCCATCTGAAATGTCATGACAATACTGTGAAATCAATCACTGTAGCCACACCTGCAATGCATATGCATGACCCTAAAGTGTGCACAGTCAGAACATATCTGTACATTTGTCAGTCATGTAGACAGTACATCAATCCAGCCAGCTGGCCTAGGATGACAGTTTAGTTAATACCTTGAACTAAATATACAGTTCTGACAAAAATGTTTTGCACTTACCAGCACCAGAATCATGGCATCTTCCAATTTCTGATGATTCTGAAAAGTATTTGAGGGTGAGGTAAGGTAAACTGCACCACATGTTACAGTATATCTTCGGTACTACATCCAAATATCTCCAATTTACAGTAGCTGCTATGCTAACAGGTATGTGGGTCACAATCTCTGCTTTAGCTTAAAACTGCAGCTAACCTCCTTCCTCCCAACCCATGAAACAGCTGACAACCACGTAAAACTATGTTCACCCTGACACTCTAAGTGCTACAGTATTTCAATGTTGATCCAAATAAGCATATCTGAATGCTCCTCTTGAGTGGAAACGGGAGCACCCACATCCACAACATATTGTGTGATGGATGCTTGGCAGCTGTCCTGTGTTGCAAGGTTCACCAGGAATTCTTCAGTGGCTGACAGAGGTTGTTCTGCTGCAGGGCCACCACTTGTGACCTGAGAATCCCTGGCTACATCTGCTACCGCATCTGCATGTAGAATGGATCAGGTCTGTGCCACAGTATCGTACCTGCTCATAAGTGCAATTCTGGTGACCCACAGAATCTATGTTATGCACCAGTTTGTCCCACAAGGGTTGCTGCTCTTGCCTATTAGCCCTCCCTCTGAAGAGCAGGACTTGGTATTGATGTCTTAACATCCCAATTATGAGGTCATTTTCAGCCTTAGTGAAAGGTGGGTGGCACCTGGCATACATGCTATCACCTGAAATACAAAAAAATGAGAGCACATTTCAGGATGACATAAATGGGAGCACAGTATGTACAGATACAACACTAAAGGAAGTCTATCAGTGTTCCCCTCTTGATTACACATCTAATATGCAACAGTGTGACAAACATACAAAGGGTGTGGAACCAACTAGGATAGTAGCAATAGTGACCTACTGCTGTTTGTGCCATGACAGATATGTACATATGCTCACGCACCCAACACAAAAGTCCACTTATAGTGTGGCTAATAGCAGGAACCCCCAATAACATATGTATAAAATGCAATGCCAAACATATAGTTGTGCTGTATTACAACCGGTAACAAAGGGAGTATCCAGGAGACCTGTGTCCCTAATTAACAGACAGCATTATACCCTTGCTGTAGACTATATCCTGTGTAGGTGTTACATAGCTGCAGATCTATGGCATGTCAGCTGTAGAGTTCACAGAAAGGCTTACTGATGTAATCCCCTTTCCCCTAAGTATATTAAAACATATGCATCATGTTGGAAATAAAATGGTTACATAACTGATAGAGTGCAATACTCCTCTGTTAAAAGATGCAGAAATATAATTGTTGTGTCAACGAGTTCACCATAGAATGTAACTCTCATACACAATGGTTCCCCTAGCTAGGAGTTTGCCTTTTTAAGATGGTTCTCATTAGCAGGTGATTGACTCTGAACCAATCTGTCATTCAGGAATACTAATTGCAACATACACAACTGATCTGCAATATAATCAGCCAATCCCATACAACTATTCAACAAGATATAAGACCTCAGTGTAGAATCCATTCCCTTTCTCATATGTTGGGGTGTAAATTACTGTGGTAAGGATACTACATCAGCACTAAGATAATGTTTGTAGGAGCAACTTATTACATACTGATGCTGGTGCTGCAGCCAATAAGCATAGTCAGAGAGGCTGCAGAATGTGAACAACAACACTTATGGGTAACAGTGTGACTTGTGGCAGCCTTGCTCTACATACAGCCAGAGCCTGATTGATGGAATCCATCCCACAGGAAATTGAGGTATGTGTTTAAGATAAGTATGTTAGCCAAAGGAATCATTAACAGAGTAAAAGGCAACATGGTAGTTGTGTCCTAGAACAAGGTAAGGCACTACATTTACCACTATATCAACCATTTGGTCAACCACCAAGTCATGTGTTCTGTTATGGTACTCATCTGGAATGTGTGTGCTGGCAACCCTTGGTTTTAGCACAACCTCCACATGTGTGTTACTTGTGCAGTGGTGATTGTCTGCAATATCAGTAGCAAATCATTGTGTCCTGTAGTCTGATTCTACTGGACCTCATTGGAATTACATACTTCAAAGTCCTCTTTGAATGCATAATAATGCATGACCTGACACTGTATGCACTTTTTAGTGTTGTAATAGGAATATGTTAACTGTGTTCCTATCTGTAGACCTTTGACCTACATCATTAAAAGGCAGACATTCCATCTGCACTGCATTGAGTGGATAAATAGGTGATGAGACAGTCATACAAATCAGAATTCATAATGGCGATGTACACATACACATATTTTAAATACTTGACACCACTGGAGTTGAACCCAGGACCATATGTATCAAAACCTAAGGTTTTGAAAGTATTTAACAGACTGAACTACTGAATCACTGTTACAACAGGTGTGATTTTAAATGTTTTAAATATAATTGCACACTTACATGCTGTTACATACCTCATTTACATGTATTATTCTGTGTATGGCTTTATAGGGATGTATTTCTCCACCAGAGTCGTAGTTAAACACATATTTTTCCATTAATCTTTTAGCAAGTATATTTTTAATTAAATGTTGCAGATATAATTGCACTGTTACCTGCTATTAGATACCTCATTTACATCTATTGTTATGTGGCTGGCCTTATAGTGATGTTTTTCTATAACAGAGTCCAAGTTGCACTCCTATTCTTCCATTACTCTTTTAGCAAATTTGTGTGACACTGCATGATGCCCAGCATTGCTTATACACATTTAATGATAGAAAAATGGCAAGTATTATGTTTCACTCAAAACATGGGTGTTATTTAGATGGCTGAGTAGCTTGACAGGGTAATCCACTGTTATTCAGGTGCAATGGTCCTGGGTTTGAAATAGGGTGCGGTTGTAATATTTCAACGTGATTACTATGTTTTTAACTACATATATCAATAGAGCACTATTTAGCATAGCTAAGCGATGTAAAAAATCTTTAAAGGAAAGAAAAATGGGGAGTAGGACAGTGGTGAAATGGGGTATAAACAGGGGGAAAAACATAGTGAAAGGCAGGTAGGTATGTGCAGGATGGGTGTAGGAAAGAACCAGAGCTATCCATTACTTCAACGTCAACAACTGTGCACTTTAATAGTTTGTTACCTACATTTGGATGATCACCCCCAGAGAGAGGGGTGATGACAGCATAAGTGCATTGTCAAGCCAATTGGACCAAATTAAGTGCATTCAGTGGACTCATGTTTGAAATGGAGAGCTATGCATGGGATAATATTTTTTGTGGAAAAGGTGCCCTTTTTTTAAGGTGAGACTGAAGTGTTAGGGAAAGGACTTAGTTATGTGTGGGTGAGGTAAGTTGGGAAGGTGAGGAAGCTTTTGCAGACATTCATGTCAAACAAGACAGCAAACAAGGTTGATGTGTGACACAAGAGGGAGTGAACATTTTGGTTGGGAAGGGAGTTGTGGAATCCAAGGCCCATGTACATCAGACATGGTAGCAGTGTGACTCAAGTACTCACCAACGGCACAGTCAGCACTGCTCCTTTACAGCTCCTGTGGAATCAGTGGTATATACCGGTGGCTGGGGTGAGGCTGCCCCACTAGGATGGACTAAATGCTGTCCATCCTGCATGTGTGTGCATCAAGAGTTCAATGCAGCAACTCATGCACCATGCCTGACAGTTCATCACAGGTGACATAATCACCCCTTCTACTTCCCCTCCCAGTGGGGAGACCACCCCCAGCCTATGGGCCGGAACTACCCAATGCAGCAAGTAGTGCAGGGGCAGCAGAGGGGGTGCCACCAAGCTGTGGCCCAGATGTGCTGGGTCCCAGTGCCTAGGCCAGTGGAGACAAGGTAAGTGGATTGAAAGGAACTGGCCTACCTTGTCACACTGTGGTAAATTAAATATAAGGAAACATACATATAACTAAAACAATTTAAGTAATAGCATAAGAGAAAGCAATAATAAGCAATGGAAAGAAATTGATAATAATATAATGAGGAACACAATAATACATAATGTAAGTGAGTTTTTTAACAGCAAAGCAAATTATACATAAGGCCAACATAAGAGATAATTACAGATAATATGATAATTGTAAATATAATTAATAAATAAAAGAAGAGAAGGGGTGAGCTGAGAGAAAAAAGAACATTAGTAACTTTTCAGGTAATATAACTACACAGACTACTACTACATACTTCTAGATATGTCAGATTTCACTTGTGAGAACAGTGCCTTTTTTATTGTATATATGCTGTTGCACGTACATAGCTCTCAACCAGTTAGCATGGTACATTATGGGCCAAGCCATACAAAATGGTGGTACAAAGACACATCAACAGGGAACATTTTTACACAGTGTGCTCGTACATAGCAAAGTGTTGTGATAACAGATATGCCATGAAATCCCATTCCTATTATTGTCATATATCTACAAATCTAAGGACCACACATACGGGGCAGGAGGCATTACATTCTGCAAAAATTGTGACAGTTGAGAGGTATGTTCATACACACTAACTACACTAGACAGGTAGACACTTCTCAGTTGGCTGCCATGGGAGTAGAACCCAGAGGCAGTGACTACAGGAATATTGAACACTTTATGTGAAATAAATGAATTATCAAAGCACCATCTCCTTTTAAAATGTATTGATTAATGATACATGAAAGTTGGCATTTACACACATGGATAGCTGTCTGGGAGTTCTGTTAACTCACTGTATACCCTGTTCATTTACTGTGTATATTTTACATGAACAGAACACAAGTTTGAACCTTAATGTGGGTATTGCTCTGGATTTACTTCTGACATATCTTCACACTTCATTTACGACCTTAACTTTTAGTAGTTGACTGGTGTTGGTTTAGAACACACAAGCAGTGACTATAGGAATACTGAACACTTTATTCGAAATGAATTAGTTATCAAACACCATCTCATTTTAACCTTTATTGATTAATGTAGCATAAATGTTGGCATTTACACACATGCGTTGCCATCTATGACTTCTGTTAACTTACCACTATACCCTGTTCATTTACTGTGTGCAATTTACATGAGCAGAACACAAGTTTTAACCTTAATGTGGGTATTGCACTGCATTTATTTCTGACATATGTTCACACATTATTTACTACCTTAACATTTATCAGTTGACTGGTGTTGGATTAGAACACACCGGCATTGATTACAGGAATACTGAACACTTTATTTTAAGTGAATTAGTTATCAAAGTACCATCTCCCGTTAACCTTTATTGATTAATGTTGCATGAAATCTGGCATTTACACACATGGATAGCTGTCTAGGAGTTCTGTTAACTTACTCATACACCCTGTTCATTTATTGAGTGCAAACTTCAGCATATTTCAGACAATGAGCAGACAAGAACAGTGACTCTTAATCTGGGTAGACCACAATATTAACTGATGGCTGTAAGCTATGCTACACAGTACTGCATGTTTTCTTGCTTTAACTTGCTTTATCATTTCAGATACACAGTGACACATTAATTAAGATGTAAGATGTCCTAGGTATGTATGTCATACTGGATTGTTAAGACTGCAAAATATGTAGTCACTTTATTGTATTATTAAGTTATACACTGAGTTATTACTTTGATGATTTTCTTATTTACCACATGCTCACCTCATCCTGGCCAAGTACCCTGCAAGGGACGGGACATTCTGAGCCCTCTCTTCTGCAGCTGTGGTAAGAGAAGCAAATCATTATGCATACCAGTTTTGCACAGATTCACCTTGCATATTAATAAAATACTGGAAAACATACTTACATATCTGTGGGGTGTGCCCATCCCTAGATTCTTGGAACCGGGTATCCAAGGTTCCCCTCTTCCTATGTCTCTGGTCATTACAGAGGTGACAACACTGCTCACCAGTGCAGAGGGTACCAGTACACTGGCAAGATCACTGATCAAATGATTTCAGTCCTCAGACTTGAACTCTGAGCCTTGATAGTCACTCTGCAGTAGCTGTGGTCCTTAATGATCCATTGGGAGTCCAACAAAAACTCTGGACTCCTGCACTCCCCAATTTTTCACATGAAAGTGCACTTCCTAACCTACAGCAGCAGCCATATCCACAACCAAGGTAAGACTCCAAAGAATGATATGAAAATCCCACCTATTGTCCTTTAAATAGGCTGCATTCCTGCCCTTGCACGTCACACTCTAACTTTCAAAAACGCGCTGCATCATTTAGCATCACACAAATTCACACAAACTATGTTTAAGTGGAGCTTAGTAATTGGAATAGACTGGTGATCATGTTTAAGTGTTGCTTAGCATTGTGCAGCTTTTCTAAATGTAACAATTTTTTCATTTCAGCTAAACCAATGTTTCATTTACCTGACACAATTTCACAGAATATATTTAAAAAGCATGCCTGCACAGGACTCAAACCCAGGACCTACAACACTGTAGATCATGACTCAGCCTATCTAATCACTGGCATAGTGATGGGAATTCGTATATCTTCAGATATACTGTAAAGGTGCCTGTAAGTGTTGTGCAACTTCACTGCGCATATTTGCACATTGCTAAGCACAACAGAATTACAACAATTGAATGCATCTGGTTTGCATTTTTAGATATGTAGCAGATGTGTACTGTATATGTAAGCACAACTAGGCATAACTAAGAGATGCACCACACCGCACAAACAAGCACATGGAAAAAAAATAATTAAAATTGAATACATCTGGTTTCTATTTTTAGATGTCTAAGGGATGTCTACTGTATATCTAAACAAAGCTAAACTTAGCTAAGCAATGCAGCACACTGCACAAAGCACATGTAAAAAAAATGAATACATCCGGTTTCATTTTTAGATGACTATCGTATGTCTGCTGTATATGCAAAGTGAAGTTAGGCATTGCTGAGCAACACACCCTGCAAACAAGCAAATGAAAATAAAAAATAAATAAATAAATAAATAAAATTCCAATTTAATGCAGTAAAATGTGTTGTACACCTTTCAGTCCAGGTTAAAGGGCCAAAAGGTATTGTGCTGTGCATACCAACTATCCAGAAGTTTTCAGGACAGTCCACAATTAAGGGACAGCCTGTAAAGTTTTGGATACCCGCACTCAAAATCCATGTAACAGTGATCTACATCAGCAGCATGCCATAATTAATATGTATGGTGCACTGCCAAGGAGGAATCATGGCTATGTACATGTATACATTCCATGTAGGCTCTATGCAAAGCCTGCACAGATTTTATTGAATCCCGGGGTATGTTTTACATCACTTTTATAAGGGCATAAAATATTTACGTTTTAATTGCCTTTTTTAAAATTTAGTCCAAAACAAAAGAATGTAGTTGTTTAAGATAAAATTAAGGTTATCAAGCTTTACACTCTCTTAGCTTATAAATAACATTATAGTACTTTTTGAGTGTTTTTTTTTTCTCTGAAAGTGAGAAAGGATCACACACACCCTGAACTTATGTATGCCAAATCCATGGTCAAATTAATTCAAAAATTGGGGAAACTTCTTCTAATGTTAGTACCAGAAGTAACCATTCTAAAGACATAAACCTTGCCTGTGATATAAATAGTACCTGCTGGAAAGCTAGGTATGTATCCCAGAGACTACCCCATCTATGGAACAGGCTCCCTGTCCATGTGAAGCAGAGCTCCTCCCTAATGAATTCAAGTTCAGCTTGGACAACTGGATGGGAAACCAGAAATTCATCCCTAGACTGGCACCTATGTTGTTAATGGACACAGGTAACCTGTAAATGGTTCATCTCCCAGGCCCATGCTTACACTTATCAAGGGTATCAGAACTTGATAGAGATTTGGGATGCATGGTTAGGCTTAAAAAGGCCCTTGTGATCATTAGCCTAGTAAACACCTAAGAACCTAAGAACTTCCTGCACAATTTCCTGACTGTTATTCTCTGTGGAGGAACTCCACTAATCAAAGGATTGAACCTTGGACAATTGAAGCTCAAACACTCAGTCTACATCTACAAGTAGGTTACCACTTCTTTTGTGCCAGCATATAATGGGCAGAATGTCTAAAATGTATGATACCTTTAGTGAATATTTCAGGTTCAGTATTATAGTTATACTGAGCTTCTGCATTGAATGAAGAAGGAAACACTGTACTATGAATTTATGACATTTCACCATCCTCCTTAAGGTATTTCTGCTATGGTGTTTAAAGTGGCTAAATATTACTTTTCAAAATAAATGTATACTCTTTTATATTTCATGTTATGGCATGACAATTTAGATAGCTTTCTGATAAATATTGTTTAAATATGAAAATCAAAACAGGAAGTACAAAAAATAAAATCATACAAACTATATATGATGTTCAGAAAGAAGGAAAATGTCACTACACGGTGGTAAATACTATAATAAATTTAGCACATTGCACCCTGTCACAGATTAGGTATATGTCAGTGATGGTATAACATAGTCATATCAAGGACTTTGTTGTATTATAAAGCATTGCACATATGATAGTAGCAGTATGCTGGTTGCTGAGCTGACCATACTATGCATGGTCACATGCCTCTACAGAAAGCATAAGGTAGGTGGTATGCCCAGTGCTATGTCATGCACTCAGATGTATATCAGAGGACCCCTTAGCTGCAACATGGGCAATATGGATATCCTATACAAGGCACTATAACAAAATGCAATGCCAGTTTGTCATATAAATAAGGTGAACAGGGAAGATAGTATAGACAGCAATGTGGAATATTAAGCAGAGGAACACGCAGAGGGGCAACAACTAGAAAAGATAGTTATGAGTGGATAAAGGATATCCCTTTTTGTTGGTACATGTGCCCATTGTTTTTAAGGATGTGTACAGAGCAAAGATAACTAGTGGAAAATGCAGATGGGGTAGATAGTAAGGGGATGTTAACAGAAGCAGACAGATATGCAATGCAATCAAAGACTGACATGGGAAATAGTGACATATATGGGGCAGTGAAGGACAGGCAAGAACTGAAAGAACATGGATGACTGCTTATAAGGAGAACTAAAGTATACAACGAGGTAGGGGAGTGACATATAAGGATAGGAACCACAATAATGAGTGACAGGGATTGAGAAGCAGGCATAGGCTATCTGATAGCCCAGAAAAGAACCTTTCCAGATATTAGTCGCATCTGTTACTGACTTAATGGGTGGGTACCACTTTTGGATGTCTGATGAATGGAGCTAACTGAACATGGAGCACAATCAGTCACAACAAAAAGATGCTTCAGGATGCCAAAGCAAATATTAAGCCACTGGTTCATCTTCATCCTTACTAGTCACTGCACTTCATGTCAGGTGACTAACAAGGGCTCATCGACACCACTTGCAGATCATCCCTCATATATTGTCTTAGTGTTAGTGCAGACAACTAATGTGGTGAAGAGGGTCTCATTGTGCATAGGGTACAAGGCTCAAAACACTTCCTGCTAGAATTTTCTAAAGGAGATAGGGTAGTTTACTGAGTGTCCCTGGTATCTAAACAGAGACACACACACACACACACACACACACACACACACATACACACACACACACACACACACACACACACACACACACACACACACACACACACACACACACACATCTTGACATCAGTCATTCCTTTGCATACACTCACACATGCAATCATACATACACAGACAAACTCACCCCGCCACCACCACCACCACTGCATGTCTGTTAAACTTCTCAACACAGTCCTCTAAATGTAATCTGACCAGTTGAATACAATGAGTGAAAATCAACTTTTTGCTATGTTCATTAACATGGTGAGCCAAGTTAATTTATGCAGCTGTGTGATTTTCTGATTTACTCACCTGTGTAAATTCCTTTCTGCTGGCATTTCCAGGGGAGATCACTTGGCTAATTAGCATAGCCTACTTCACTGGAATGCCTAATTTTCAGGTGGGCCAAAGATATAGCCCCCCCCATGGTGCCACATATCTTTATATTACAGCACTGTGGTAGGGATATCTCTGAATTAGAAGTGGTTACAGTGAGGTATAAAAAAGGCTTATCCCTCATGATAACCCTTCTGAACTTCTCTCCATATGACTGTCTCTTTGCTAAGCTACCTGGTAGTTTGAAGCTCTTTCACATTCATTTTTAAGGAATGTATGCAGAGAATTCAGGCTTTGTGGATCAGTCCCAGGTGAAATCCATTCCTTGTTAATCTGTCCTGATCTTCATATTCTTTTATATAATGTTAAATAGATTTTTTGTCTCCTTTTTTAAGTGTGAATTTATGTCTTGGATTTTTAGTCTATAGCCGCATAGGGCACTTGAGGTTGAGTAATTAAACTATATTAACATAACAGGCATTATACTTCACATATATTGCTATATATCATATAACCTCAACACTGTTACATACATTATGCAATTTCTGCCTTTTTTTAAACAAGAAACATCTTTAGTAAACCATCGCTTACTACATAGGCAATCATATATGTATATAAGTGAAAGCAAACGACACCGACACAATTCTAGTTGCAAGCATTTTACATCACAAACCATACTGACATAAATCCAGTTGCAAACAGTGTACATCCCTTATAATCTACCCAATCTTTCTCACTCAAACATTGCATAGCATCTAATATCTCCGAGTCAAGCCTTTTAGTGAAACCTAGGAAATATCTATTTTCCTCTAATAGTTATTCTCTACATCCCTAATGAATACTGGTTACATCTCTCAAGTGTACAGATTTTTGCAGAATGTCTAGATTTTTGCTTTATATTTTTGGTCTGGTTCTCATAAAATTGTGTTTTTTCTGGCAACTCTTTGGTAAGTCATTGATGGTTGAAGTCATGATGAAGTCATAAAATTAATGACAAACATTTGAGTTTCAGACTTCATACCCTTCAGAAAATTCATGCTAATGTAAAACCCATTACTCTTTCAACGTTCTAAGTTTGTAAATGCAATATTTTAAAATTATCCCTATTGTTGGGCCTTTCTCCCACATTATTTACGGCTTCGTCCGGATTTTTTGCTCAAAGAGGTTCAGAGCTATGATGCTGATTACGGGTCCCTTATATCAGTTTGTGTGACTCAGTTAAAACCTTATTCCCCAGCTTTTATTTATGCAGAAAAAGAGGGTTTCGTCCAAGTCCAGATAGCATGGACTAATGTGCTGAAAGCAGAGCTGTCAAATACAGCAAAAACATTTTATTGTTTTAGCACTCAATGCGCAAAAGGCATTTGATCACCTAAAGTGCCTATATTTATTTTTTAATATTGCCCAGTTCAATTTATTTGATTGTGTGATACAAAGTCTGCAAGTACTCTGTTCAGAGTCATCTACCGTTATCCAATTGGGTTCTTACATTTCTGCCCCTTTCACTATTTTTTGTGGGGTGTGCAGGGTTTTTACATAGACACACTCCTGTTTCTGCTAGCTACAGAACAATTTGCAATCTGTATGAGAAATAAATTAGATGTTACATCATCCTGGTTTGCAGTGGATCTAAATATAGGATATCCTGATATAATTGCGAATGATCTGATTTTATTATTGGATGTTACTTCTTTCTCAGAGTCCTTGGTCTGAGTCACTGTGTAGACATGATAAGGGCTGTCGGGCTATAAATTTAATCCCACAACATTTTCAGTTATTTCTGGTAATGTTGATCCTCCACCCTCCTTTTGAGATTTTTATAATTTTATCTGGACCTTCACTTGTTCTTACTATCAAGGAATTTTTTCTTGCTTTCAGTCATTCAGTTTAGCCACAAGAGACTTTATGAGAAGAACTATTCAGACTATATTAACCTGTGATTTAGCTGTTTGGCGTGAATGGAACTTATCTCTGTAATGTGTGATTATTCTTATTAAACTAGAATTATACCCTAAACCTTTATGTGTTTTACAGATCTCAAACCTAAAGTTCTGCAGAAGACTATGATAGAAATGGAAAAAACAGAATCTTGCTTTTCTTTTGGTACCTAGATGTCCATACGCAGGCTTGGATTTGCACATTCTTCTAAAGATAGAGATCTTCATATTTCTAGTTCAGGAGTGTTCTTCAGACATGTCCTGCTAGGATAGTCCTTAACAGGTGGCATATGTCAGCTGAGCTCATGAGGCTGCCCCACAAGGTTAAATCGATTTTGTTGAAACTGGCTTGGAATTTTATTACCCTACAGTTCACTCATCAGCATTGTAACTTTTCTGAAGGCATTTTCCTTAGGGTGTGTTAAAAATTCATTCAGTAAGTGCTTCCCAATATCTCAACACTATATTTTTATTTCTTAATTTCTTACCTAGAATTTTTTCCCTAAAGGACTTTATTCCTTCTTTTTTTCTATGTATCTGGATTACTTGGAACTCCTGCAGTCTAAAACTCCCTCCCTCTTTTATCATGCTAACAGAAGAAGCTTTAAGTTGCAGTTTTGCTTATTAATTGAGTCTGTCTGTTTGTCCTTTGTGGACTTATAGGATCTGTTCACTTTGATAATTCTTACCTCCTTGTTGTTGTTGCTGTTTGTCTTTCTGCTTTTCCCAGTTAGGGGTCGCCACAGCGGAACTCCGGTGCGCTAAGGATTGGCAGTAGATTTTTATGCGCCGAGTTGCCAGACCTGACACACAACCTTCAATGAAGGTACGCCCATTTACGCATGTCTCTACACAGAAGACGCTGTAGCTGAAATTCGAACAGGGCAACGTCTATCTGTGAGATGACAATGCTAATGCAGCACCACCACCACAGTCTTGTAATTCTTACCTCCTTCAGTTTTGGAAATTCTGCCATTTTTAGACAGCTTTACAATTTTATTATCTGTTCAAATCTAATATACTCATTCTGACAATATATTAATGATATTTGCATACTAACTATCTTTCTAACAGATGTTGTAAGTCTTATTATCTCCAATGCTATCTATGAAGCAGGTAGGGAATTAGCAGCAATCAGTTGGACTGGGTTAGGTCCCACAGACTTTATGGCATATGTGGCTCACCTAGATAGTGTTTCTGCCTGGGAATGTTTGCATCAGCTTTTTCTATCTTCTGCAGAATTGGCTTTTTTCCTGATAGTATTGGTTTCTTGCTGGAGATGCAAAGATACTGGGTTTGTTGAATCTTAATCAAATATTTTTTTGGATAACTAAGTTCTTTTAGGATTCTGAAATTAACTACATTATGATTGCAGAAAAATGTTGGGTACATCATTTCCTAGTGAACCTGATCAAGTACTTTTGTTATCTTTCAGAAAGATTTTCACAAATCAGAATCTTTCCTATTTCTAATTTCAATCATGCCTGCTAAGAAAGCCATTACCCACCACTAAAATCTTCTCTTTTGTCTACTATGTGGACCACTGGCATATTATACAAAGCAGAGTTGATTTGTGTTGTGCAATGAAGGGTTACTGAGTTTAGAACGAGCACATGATGGGCACCTTTCTCAGATGTCCATGATCAGTTATAGTTGAATTACTTGATTGCATTGTGAATGTTAGATTATGCATGTCCTGAGTAGGTCTAATACTGATTTTCCTTTCTGTGCTATTCTCTACCTTTTAGTTATGGGAATCATTAAGTTTCTTTTTTTAACTGTGACTGAAACTGACATTTTTTTTGCTTAGTCTGAGATTGCCTACAGTTCTTAATTTCTTATTTATTGGCTTAATATTTATTATGCATTCTGTTTTCAACCTGCAATCATTATTTATTTATTTATGTGTACTATTGCTTTTTAATTACAGCAGTGCTATAAAAGAAAATATTGCAACCTATTACTTTTCTTGTTACAACAGTTTCATTTTATGTAAGTCATAATATTGGTGAGCATTTGACAATTTGCCTTTTCAAATGGGAATACTTGGTTGATGGATACTTACTTCTCTTATATCGTGATTTATAAAACGTCAGACAAAGTAATCAACAGAACATATCCTGTGATGCACAATGCTTATTTAATTTGTGCAGAATAATTTTCTTCTTGTGTACAATATTTCTTCAGAAGTATCTTCACAAACTCAAAAATATGGTGTTTTAAATGAAATATGTCACCATTCGGGCAGACACATCAAACATATTTTTAAACAACAGTGAATTTTCAGCATTTCAAAAATGCATGGCCCACTTTGTTTTCAATGATTAGCCTTAAGATAACATCAGATTATTATTCAAAATATAAAAGAAATCCAAAGAACTTTATTTTATCTTTGCTATTGTTTATTACTGTGTTAGTATGAATCATTTATTTTTCATTTGTATAGAAGGGATATTATTACCTAAGAGTTTCTCCGCATTCCCATTTGAGCTGAAAACAAAACTTTCATGACTTTGTCATTTAATCTATTTTTTTTCTACTACTGGGCCATTCATTAACAGCACTTTATGTTATTAGTCCTAAAGTGAGCTGAATATGCAATTAAACAGTGTTTTAAAAATGTATGCATTAGATCAGAATGAAAAAAAAACTGTCAAAAAATTATTCCTAGTAAAAAGAATTTGGCCAATTTGTAAGTATCTGCATTTCCTACTAATGAAGAAAAATGGTAGCTTGAAACCAAATACACATTTATATGTTAGATATTGAAAATACTGAGGAAAATAATGTTCACTTATTGTATAATGTCTATGGAATGAATGAAATATTGGTTATTAATATAGCTGGTGAAAGTCTATTTTCTTTCTTTTTCTAGATGCCCATATTGATAAGTAAGCTATCTCTTTCTCTATATACATATATAGAGTGAGAGGTGTGTGTGTGTGTGTCTGTGTGTGTATGTGTACGTAAATAGATATATAGATAGATATGCCTCCCTTCAGAAGATCAGCTCAACAGAAAGTTGAACTTCATATTGTCGAGACAATATGATTGACTTTCTGAAATGCTGAAGCTTTTGTATGGCTGTCATGGTACAGTAGAGACTGGGGAATTTACCATTTCCCCCAATGTAATGCAATCTCATAGAGGGTATGCATACATAATATGTAGGGGGGCTTGCCCCCTACAAAAACATAGATTTTTGTTGTTATGTGTCATTTGACTTTTCAGAAAGTCGATCATATGAAGTTCGGCATTCTGTTGAGTCAATCTTTTGAAATACATCTGTGCGTATATATATATATATATATATATATATATATATATATATATATATATATATATATATATATATATATATATATATATATATATATATATATACAGAGAGAGAGAGAGAGAGAAACAAGCTACTAACATAATTACATAATTGTATTTATGTATTATATATAAATGCCCAAGGATAGCTTCATTCCAGGAATAGTTGAGAGTTCGTAGTGATAAAGGATATTATGAGCAATTTTACATGGATATAACTATCAGCCTCTTTAGATGGCTTCCAGCAAAAATGCCTGTACAAGTAATTAGCATTTATTAAAGACTCAAATACTGATAAAAATGCTTGTGTGTTTGCGTGTGTGTGTCTGAGTGAGCATGCATGTGTGATATATATATATATATATATATATATATATATATATATATATATATATATATATATATAAGTCCCCTTCAGAAGATCAAAATTTCAAAAGACTGAAAATCAAAATATCTAAAACTCAAAATATTGAAAATGGAATTTGTCCTTTCCCCACTGTTGTGCGATCCCAGAGTTGGAGGGGTGCAGGGTGGCATGTCTCCATATATATGTATGTATATAATGTAAGTGTATATTTCTTGACTGTAACTACTTATGTTTGTCATTTCACTGAACCAGAAAGCTATTTTATAAACTCAAGTAATAGCAGTTGAACATATTTTCACTTCTGATGTGTTGAAGTATCTTTAAAATCTTGCATTTTGGTTCATTTTATCAAACAAATCAGTAATGCAGTTGTTTCAAAGATGTTTCTAAACCTTATCTCTCTTAATCAAAATGCATCTCCTTTGTTTCCTTAAAAGTGAATTTTTTCCTTGCCTGCATTCAGCACAAGTCGAGTTCCCAAGTGGCTGTTCGATTGCTTTTTCAGCAGTATTACTAAGATTGGAATAATACCAATGATTCTGACACAGATGCTGACAAAGCACTGTTAAGGTCACTTCATTAACAGTGAGGCCAAGAATGGAAGTGTTATAATCAAAGGTTGGATAACAATACACGGAACAGAATATTTCCAAATATAGCCTTTGCATTCAGGGTTGCTAATAGTTTAAAGCACTGCAAAAGCTACATTTAATTATTTGCATGTAAAGCACATCTGCAGGTTTTAGCATTAACTCTCTTATTTAACAATTACACGTGTTAGTATAGTTTTGTGGCTAAAAATACTTAATGTATTTCACTGATATGGGGATCCTTAAAAAGCATTGCCTAATCAAAACTTGATTATTCTCGGCACATTAACTCATTACGAATTTTGCAAAAGGTGCCTAGGCATTTCATTTAGTTATGCCAGCAATGATTTACTATGCACATTCATACATATGCCTTCAGTTTTTAGGATTCTGTTTATAAGGAATGCTTATTAATGAATTTCTTTACACTACTAGTAAATTATCCTCTTCCTCAAAACCATATGAAATCAAGTTAATTGGCATGATATGCACATTTTAATTAAATCTGACTTTAATCACCTTTGAGGCAAATATTTTAGTACTGATTATGCTTTATTAGTTAAGTAAATAAGCTTTTGTCAGTGGTAATTTTTTTTTTAATTTCAACACAAAAATTGCCTCAGGTAAAGGCTATGTTGTAGGCTTTTGGCCACAATATTAGAAAGTATTAAAGTTTCAAGGCTACATTTTCTATAAGAAATTCAGGTTGATAACATATGTAGATGCCAATATTTTTGTAGTAAATGTTATCACTTATTTTCTCACCCTGTCTCATAGACATAAGTTGTGACAATGATTGTATCTAGCCTTGAAAGTGCATTTGACAGTGTCTGGTAAAATCTACTTGGACTAAAACTACTGAAAGTGAATTCTTGGTTCTTCTGAGTCCCATTTTGGGATTCAGATTTACACTAGCTGACTTTGTGCTTGACTTAAAAAATGATAAAAATCTAATGAGCTTTACCACTCCCTCCAGTTAGAAGCAATATTTTTGCACATGACTGCAGACAGATGTTAATGTAAATGAAAAAGCTAAGTGGCATATCCTGCATGGAATGAGGAAACTGTCAGCAGTGCATTTAGGACTGGATTTGAAAGGAAGAACTGTAGAAAAGGAGTTAAGACTAACATTTAAGCAACAGGTAGGGAAATAACAGAGGAAGGAATACAATACAATCTTACATATATATATATGCAAGACAGATTGCAAATGGAGGAAATAGCTGATATATCTCTTAGACATCATTTCAAAAAATGTTAGCCAAAATGTTAGGATATGACCACATAATAGATAAAAATTCTGAAAAACTTGTCAGATAAATACCTAACTTGGTATGCATTGTATTCCCAGGTTAGAAAAAAAATCAGCAGATTGGAAGTTAATGGAAATTAATCTATATTGTAGCTCTCGGGGACAAATATGGACAAAAATGAGGTTGGATCTATATAGGAAAGATTAATAGTATGGGATGTGAATTAAGATTTTTCTAAAGTATTTAGTGGAAAATATTCTGAACACTGTTTTCTGCCTTTCACTTAGTAGTTGTTGCGTCTTTTGGCTTATTCCCAGTTAAGGGTCGCCACAGCGGTACTCCGGTTTGCTAATGATTGGCAGTAGATTTTTACGTGCTGGCTTGTCGGGCCTAACGCACAACCTTCAACGAAGGAACGCCCATTCACGCATGTCACCACACAGAAGATGCTCTAACTGAGAATCGAACAGGCAACGTCTAACTGTGAGGCGACAATGCTACCTTTCACTTAGTAGTAAGCCTAGAAAAAGCATGCAGCAAGCAACAGACATGATTGGACATATCTCAAGTGTCACTGTACATGTGATGTGATTTATGGGGTTAGCAGCAATTGGCTGGATTTTAAATTCTCATTGTAAGGTAAAATCACATTTGTAGCTTTCAAGAGGGTGTTTTTCCTTATTTTAGAGCTTGACAGTCACAAAATGATAACTTGATATAATGATAGTTTGAATCGCAGAGAAAAGTGAACAGAGGATTTTGCTAAGAAAATGTTGGGTAATAATTATTGATGTTAAGGGCTAGCTTGACAGCTAGGTGCTACAAAACAAATGAAACACAATGTATGCACATGCATATGTGTGTGTGTGTGTGTGTGTGTGTGTGTGTGTGTGTGTGTGTGTGTGTGTGTGTGTGTGTGTGTGTGTGTGTCTGTAGTCAAAACATGTTTTAAATAATTGATGTCAGTTTGCCAATTCAGTGCAACAATGAACCGATTTTTAACTGAAATTTCCTACCAAATTCTTTATTATAATGTCAACAACCAGCCAAAAAAAAAAAAACAGAATACAAAGCATGCAGTGCATATCTAAAACTACCTTGCAATACTACATAAGATAAAATTCTGAGAAATTGTACTGAGATAATCCAGAGTGGAATAATAGCTATAATTTAATGTAAACCAGGTCATCTCCGTTGAGGAGTAGGCATCACTTCCTTGGGGGAGAATGTAATTCAGGATTCAGACACACATTCATTTCATCCATTCCTGTAATACATCCCATCTGTTCTGTTCATTTATAAGAACTTTAACCACTTCAAATAAAACCACAATATATCCGATAATCAGTACTCTCAAGCTGCAATGCTAGCCTTGTGTGTAGTTTTGTGTGCATGGCATGTGATAGTCTACAAGACAGAAGGTTATTTGAAGGACTGGGGGAAACCTGAAAATTCTCCTATGTTAAGTATAGAATGTACTTGGCTTGGCATATATTTTGGGCTCCTTGAAATATGTGGGAATGGTCATTGTTCAGTTGAGAAAGACTGAGGTCAATTGTTTATAACCAATACCACCTTAGTAATTTTCATGATCGCCATTGTCATCAAACATTTTACAATGCATTGATATAGACCATTCAAATCATACCATGGTCTCATGCCCAAAATATGCAGATTTCCCCACAGGATTTGTGCACAGTAAAATAATCATATGCTCTGTATAGGGACGGGCTCAAAATTCACCAGTTCAAATCTTGGGAGCTCCACTAAGTCCTAATAATTCCAGGGTATTAGAAAGCAAACTGCAAAATATATTTTATGGCTGGAGTGACATTTTGGACATGAGCTCAAATATTGAGGGCACTTTTTTAAATGCTTTGAAGTAGTAAAAAAATGTGTGTACAGAATAAGGTTGCCTACAGAGCCTGATATGAAAGAATGTTCCATCCATCAATCAGAGAGTCTGAGAACAGAAGTCCATTGGATTTTGCTCAGTGGCTAGCACCTCCACTACAATCACTGCCATTGCAGGATCCTAGGTCTTCCTGCTAACAATTGCCCATATTCCTAGGATGAAGCTTGATAATCTCTAACACCTCAAGTGATCTAGGATTGCACCCTACATGAACTGCCTGCTTTTGTTCAAATAGAGTGCACAGTCCATTTCAGTGCCTTCCTGCTTGACACTCTCACTATTGCCTCTGTCTTAACATAGGTTCATACTGATTAATAGGTTAATGATTCTAATAGGCATTTTTAATCTTAACCATGCTTCCCAAATGTACCTGAGAAGCTTTGATATCCTAGGGTTAATTGAAGTAGAATATGTAGGCTTTGACATGAATAGTCAAGTATTTATAGGCTGCCTTTGTTTAACAGAGACAGAGATACCAGATCAGGGTTAAATTCAATTCCTCATCATCTTGTCTGAGTTACCTTTGAACTGGGTTAGGAAAGAACTTTGCTACACATGGGTGGTAAGCATGATCCAGAGAAGGGGTAGTTTTTAAGACACATACATGTCCCTCCAACATGTCCTATTTATATTGCAGATGATGGTTAGGTTTCTAGGTCAGGTGATTCTGATGCAATTTGTTTTACCTTTGTGCAGCAGATCCATCTGAGTGAGATCAGAGAATGCTTTGTAGGTAAGGCATAGATTACCTCTCAGCAGTCTGTAGGACACTGACTACACAGAAAGGGCTTTGAGGAAGTTCTTGGATGGACATGTCTTTATGCCCTATTTTTGTGAAGAACTATGGATGGATGGTTTAGTTGTTGCATATGCCTTATCAAGTACAGACCAAAGGGGGCATTTTATTCAAAGATTCTTCTGATGATGTCAAAATACAGTGGAGCAATGACATCCTTAGACCTAGATGCCATAGCCTTGCATATACGCTGTGCAACATAAAATGAATTCCTTAATACAATAGACACATGATGGTCAAAAACCAGGTTACTGTCTACATGCATTCCCAAGTTCCTGACCATGGGCTCTACTCTTAAGGCTATTATCAATATGGTTGTTTCCAAGGATAGTCATCATTCATAGGATTCTATTATGCATTTCTTTATATTGAGTTCTAGACCATGACTCTGTCACCTGTTACTTGTCTTAGTTATGCCTTCCTGGAGGGTATTTAAATTTTGGGTGGATTCTTTGACTGTGCCTAGTTTCCAATCATCTGCTAAGTTGGTCTGCTAAAGGCTCTTGATGTTAGCCATGACTTCAGGGAAGTAGATGCCAAAAAGGAGGAGCTACAGCATAGAGCTCTGTGAGACTCTATGTGTGACTAGTCTTTTTGTGGAGGTAGACTCCTCTAACCCAAGTTCTTGGGTCCTATCTTTGGGTTAGCTGGCAATGTAGCAGGTGACATAGGGGTTTATACCTAATTTTGAGAGTTTATCTAAAATGCTCAAAAGTGGGGTATTGTGTTGAATCTTGCCCTGGTTCATTGCTTTGTTGCCATTATCAAAGAAGTTCACCAGGTTTAGCAGGAATACCCTGCCCTTTATGGAACCAAACTGAGTTGGCTCCAGTGTCTGAAGGTTTCCTATATCACTGTTTATGATTTCCATGATGGTGCAGAAGGCTTTGGGTTCTATTCCCTCCCATACCAGGTAGTTGTGTTCATTTTCCAACACTGACATTGCAGTGCAGCTTGGGGCAGGGGGTGCTGCAATCCTGAGTGTGCCATTCTTTAGAAGAAAAGTTAAACCATGGCCCCATCTGTCTGAGTTGGTGGTTGCTCAGGTTGATGCTTTGCACAGACATTAGTCAGATGTATGGGTCTGTAGTTATCCTGGTCCATAGAAGATATGCCCTCATGAAGAAGAATAACAGTTGCAGTCCTTGATTCACTTGGCATGAAGCCTGTCTGTAGACTATGGTTAAACAGTGATTCTAGTGGTCTTAAAAGGTCAAGTTTCACGCTATTAAGGAGGCACCCTAGAATATTACTGTTGATCATCAATGCAATGTTCTTGTCACTGATGAGTGCATTAAACACCTGCTGTCTAGTGATAGATGGAAGTATCATGGTTGAGGATATTTCCTGTGTTGTGTCTGTGGTAAGGAGTGGTGGGGTAAAATTGGACATAAATATGTCTGCCAGTAGATTTGCAATATCCTTCTGCTCAGTATAGATTGCTCCATTTACAATTAGTTCTGCACATTCGTCTTGAAGCACAAGACTTCATCAGATTCAAGACAAAAGTGCTTATCAGTTGTGTTTGTATTTGTGGATTAAACATTTTGGCAATGAATCGTGGGCTGGACTGCTTCATTTTTTGATTTTTTTGGTTTTAACTTTCTTTGAATTTTTATTGGTTCTGTGCATTGTTGTGTATTACTTTTGAGGATACGGACTTAGATGAAAAATGCTTTTTGAGTGCCCTTGGCCTGGGAAGCAACTTTCACCTTACACTTGACTTTGGTAGACTTAACTAGCCTCCATGTTGCTTACTTCAATTCATGCCTGAGGTTTTTTCCATGCTGAGTATTACACTTGATAATTTTGGCCATGATTCTCTTCCTTTATTACTGCACCTTGGTCCCCGCATCCACTCTGTCACCATCTTCCTTCACAGGGCAGGTTTGTGTTTTGTTATTGAGCTTGTATTTGTTTTAGGAGTTTGTAGAACAATGAAAAGACCTTGATGTGCATTGTTTCTGTATTAATTCTATTCTATTTGTATAACTCTATGTATGTATGTAGTTTAAACTTGTTCCCTTTTACAATTCAATGATTCATATAAGTGATATCAGTGGCTAATGCTTCGGTATACAGAGCACTTTTTAACATACTAATTAATTTGATGTATGCCTGCTTACTGATATTTTTATAATTTTGCTTAGCAGTGTAGTGCTGTGTTCCGCTAATTTGTTCTGTACAGGTGTATACAAGTTATCGCTGTGGTTCTCTATCACTATACCTCCTACAAAACCTGCTTTGAACTTACATTCATAAACTTTGTTCCTTCTCTCTGCTGTAAGAATAGCACATCTTCTCTTGCTTTGACTCACAGTGTTCCTTACTGACTTTATTGCTGCCATATAAAACTTCAGTATAGTATAGTATGGTATAGCATAGTATAGTATGGTATAGTATAGCATAGTATAGTAATAGTATAGTATAGTATAGTATAGTATAGTAATAGTATAGTATAGTATAGTATAGTAATAGTAATAGTATAGTATAGTATAGTATAGTATAGTATAGTATAGTATAGTATAGTATAGTATAGTAGTGCTTTTCTCTTTTTCTTTCCTTTCACAGACTGTGGACATTACATTGGTTTTTGTCCCTTAAATAGCACAATCTCTGCCACAATTCACACCTCTGCAAATGTTTTCACTGAGATTATCTATCATTGTGAAATGTAAGCAAGTATAATGCAAATCTCTTGCAGTCTAAGGACAGCTTACCAAGCTGGCCACTGGACTTTCTCTTCCCAATTAGATTGCGCTGTATATTCCAGTTGTTTTGACTCTCTAGCTTCCCAGTGTCTACATTCAGTACATGAAAGAGAATTTGCTCTCCTTTCTGCCTCCTTGCTAATTGCTCATCAGTGGCTATAAATGTGATTGTTTTCTTTAATTAATGACCTGAAGGTGGGAACCCTGCTCCACTCAGCTGCACTTTGCTCCTCTATCTTATTCCAGTTCCCACTTATCCCACCGTCCTCTTTCATTATATTTCCCACATATAACTTTTACCATTGACACTCATTCCCTAAACATCACTGAACAACTTTAATGATATTATAGAAATATTCCTACTTCCAGCCACCTATTTCCCAACTTCCATCTAACTTTTAGCATATTTCCTAACAGTCTTTCTCTCTCCAAAACTACTTTGCATTATATCCACAATTACACAGGCCCTTCCCTACTGTTAACTCATTGATTACTCTACATTTCAGCTTCTTCTTTTCCCAAATAAATCCTCCCTACTTCCTATCTTAACTACATCCTCATCATCCATCCTTTCATACCCCCTCTATTTCTTACATGTCAGAAACATATTTGTCTAACAATTCCTCATCCTACTATTGCTTCTCCTACTTGCACATTTAACATCCTACCAACATCCATTGCCATCATAATTCCAAAAAACCTATTGTATTGTATCTAGCATGCAAAATACTTCTGAGCCTTATCTTCCAATTATGCCATACTTGTATTATCACTCTTACATCTTACTATTTAAGTACAATTACCTAAAGCAACATCCATTTACTCACAAATTGGGTATTAAAGAACAAATCAAACAAAAATTCTTCTACCCATACCATCACACCTTCATAGCCATAAAGCTTAGCAGTGACATCCACCCAAACCCAAGCCCATCTCTTCATATACAGAGACTAAACAGCATAAACATACCAGCTCCTTTATCACTACAACCTCACCCACTGTCCCAACCTGGCCCTCATATATACCATGCAATCTTATGAAGTATTCATAACAAACTCCCTGAAGTGCATGCATGCATGGATAGTACTACACACTTCAGACATCTTAGTTACCACAGAAATCTGGCTGTGCCAGAAAACAAAAAAAAAATGAATAAATCCCAACCCCACTACCCCGGGATATAACATTATCAGATTAGACACAGCCAGCAAAAAGATGGTGGTTTTACTAGTTTCTGGAAAAACACACTAGATGTCTTCTTTTTCCCACATAGCCTGCAAACTTTCTCTAACTCAGAAATCCTACTAACCATGGTAAAACTAACCACTCACAAGAAAATCACAATCAGGGATATATACTTACCCCCAGGTAATAATGCTATAACACTGGAGCATATTTTCTGTTAGGCCTCCTCAGAATGTCTTAATGAAATCATAATACTGGATGATGTTAATATAGACTAGTAAACCATATGACCTAAAACTCCAACCAATAATATACATCTGTACATGTTTACCCAACTTTCAAGTACATCAACTAGATATATAAAGCCACAGACAGACAAACAGCCATCAACTGAATCCTAACAACCTCTCCATATAAAATGACATCCCATGGAACTAGGTCAGATGGCCAAATGATCATTTACCAATCTATACCATAAGGTACCAAAGCAACAGACAGAAAACACATCATTACAGCCTGGTAATAAAACTGACTACATTTTGTGAATAAACTTTTATTAATGTACTACATCTCCTTAACTGGGAGTCACCAAAGACTTCTAAATAGCCAATACTGTCGCTGAGTTCAACAAAATACTCCTAGGTGTTCTAAACACACAAGCCCCCCCACCCAAGCCCGATCATAACCCAGAATAAAACAACTCAAAGCCAATCCTGCCCCATGGCTATCCTTAATAATTAAGCAACTCATAATACAAAGAGACAAAGCCTAAACGGCCGAAACAAAAAAAATATAGATAGATAAATAAATAAATAAAACAGATTTGGCTTTATTAGCATATAGACAGCTAAGAATTCTAGCAAAGGAACTTGTCGCCAAATTAAGAAAACTTACTATACAACTGATCAAAACATACCAACTTATAATCCATAACTGTTCTAAGCCCCAGTCAATAAACTGTTAAATCCAGTAAAAATTATACAGCCAAAAACAAAACACACAGAAACTAAAAGATCTCATAGCCATCCAATTTAATACCTACTTTATAGAGAAAGTGCAGTCATTAATCAACCAGATGACTAACAAAGCTCTTAAGGTCCCTATTCAGTCTCATAACCTCCATCAGCATTACCTCTTCTGACTGGTTCCCACAGATATCATCAGAATGTCTCAAAACAAATCAGTGCCTATTATAACTGCTCCTAATAATTTACCTGGCAAATATCTTAAAATGGCAGCTAAGGCTATTGCATATCCAGTTTCAGTTCTGATAAATCAGTCCTTATCTGAAAATATAGTCCTTTCACTATGGAAAAAAATCATTCATTATTCCAATGCACAAGGGTGAATGGATACAGATCTTTCAGACTACAGGAAAATTGGAATTTTATCTTCCCTATCAAAAATATTTGAAAAATGTATTCGCAAGCAACTTCTCAACCACCTAATAGATAACTAGCTGCTGTCTTCAACCCGGCATAGCTTTTGTCCTCATCACAGCATAATTATTGCTTTGCAGAATTGTGTTAATGCTATAAACATCTATAGAAATGCAAGAAGCCTAGTCTCCACTGTCTTCCTAGACTTATCAAAACTTTTGACAAAATCTCCCTCCAGAACCTCTTTAATATACTTCCATGCTTAGGGCTCACCAACCCTTCACTGTAATGTTTCCACAGGTAAATTTCAAGCAATGCACAAGCAGTGAAATGGAAGAATGATTTTTCTGCCTTCTTGCCAGTAAGTATCAGTGTCCCACAAGGATCCATATTAAGTCTCATACTTTTTACATAATTATCAATTATCTCTACACTGCTGCAAAGAATGCTACCCTAATTTAATGCACTGATGACTGGACCCTAATCTGCTCTGCCAAATCTCTCTCTCTATAAACTTCAATACCTTATTTAACAAACCTTCTTATCAACTGAAACATGGCTAAATAATTTGTAGATATTCCTAAATCCTAAAAAATAAAATAAAAAAAATAATAATAAAATGCTGCTTTTCACCACTAACATATCTCTACCAAAACATCATTCACTATCATCATTGAAACAACACCATAACAACCATAACATAACAAGTAAGCCACATAGAAGTACTGAGTGTCATCATAGATGACCAGTTAAAATGTGACCACTATTTATCACATTTGGTTAACAAAAAAAAAAAAAAAAAACTATCAAAAGCTAGATACATTCCACTGAGTAAAAACCTGTCCTAAAACTATAGACCAATAACCTATCCTAAAACTACAGACCAGTAACTTGCCTAATGATAAATTATTTACTGGGACTGATGCCAAATTAATAGTCATTTAGAAGAAAACTCAATCACGGCAACAGAGCAAAAGTGTAACAAAAGAAAGTCACATGGAGAAAAAAAAAATTGTTTGTTGTTAAAGTCATAATGGAAAATTGTAAAAAATGGATGACTCTAAGTATGGCATGGATAGATTATTTTTTTATTTTATTTATTTATTTTTTTGGGCCTCACAGCAAGAGGTTCTCTGGTTCGATTCTCGGCTAGGGTGCCTTCTGTGTGGAGTTTGCATGTTCTCCCTGTGTTCACGTGGGTTTTCTCCGGGTACTCCGGTTTCCTCCCACATTCTAAAGACATGCTTCTGGAGCATTTCTCCCCGGGCCTCCACTGAAAACAGGATCTGTGGAACCTAGTCGGACTTTCCCGGTCAACAAATGTTAAATAAAAAATAAATTTAAAAAAATAAAAATAAAAAAAATAATGGAGAATTGTAAAAAAGGGATGAATCTAAGTATGGCATGGATAGATTACAAAAAACAATGGCAGTATCCCACATTCTTGGATAAAGGAGTGGTTAGAGTTGTATAAGACCCATCTGACATAAATCAATTACAATTACAGTACAGTGACCATGAAACAGTGGCAAAGCACTTTGCAGCTAAGCCATGATAAAGACAAATTGGATATTCCAGGGTGACTCTGTCACCGCTGCTCTTTTGTCTTGCCCTTAACCCATTAAGCTGTATACTTAACAGATTAGGTCATGGTTGCAATTTGGCACCAAGAAAAAAAAAAACAAAGTGTAAAGACTTCTCAACTTCTTTTTGTGGATGGTTTAAAACTGTATAGTTCATCAGATGAGGAGCTGAAATCACAACTGCAAGTGAGCAAAACTTTCTCAGATGATATAAGAATGCCATTTGGTCTTGATAAAAATGCAAAAGTAACATTTAAAGCAGGAAAGCTGCAGCACCAAGAAAATATCAGTTTGGGACAGGAATGTGATATAAAAAAACTTAAGCAGGAAGTAGTGCATAAATATTTGAGAACTGGTGAAGGATTAACAATAAAACATGAACAAATGTAATAAAACTTAGTAAATAATATTTTAGAAGACTAAAATCAATACAGAAAACAGCCCTGACATCTAGGAACAACAACTTACAGTTTTGGTGTGACTGAGTGCCCCAAATGGTATTGGATCAGTTGGACAAGAAAACAAGAAAAATGCTTCATGCTTATCAAATGATATATAGAGATCACTGTATACCAAGATTATATATTTCTTGTTCTAAAGGGGGCATGGTCCTCCTTAAAACTGATTAAATGTAGAGATCTGCAATCATAGAACTACATACATAAGTGCTGACCTCACCATTTCCAAACATAGTGAAAGTCTGAAAGCATGAAGAGGATAGGTATAACTGACTTCCCTATATAGTTTAGCAGACACATGTGGCTGTCAAGTGGGAAAAGAAGTCAAACCAGAAGTAGACAAAAATCAGGTATCAAGTGAATATCCCAAAAACAAAGCAAGAATATAAGGAGAAGGATTAGATGAGAAGGCAAGAAATGTGGAAAAGGCATAAATATAGTTGTAAGTACAGAAAACTCCTGGAACAACCTCATGTCAATCAGGACCGAAAGCATGAATGGGTAAAGAGAGGTGAATTTAAACCAAAAGATGAAAGGCTAATTTTGGTGGCCCAGGATAGTGGACTATGTACATGTTGGTTTACAAAGTCTATTGAACATGTGGGAGAAGCAGACAAATGCAGGTTCTATAAAACAGAACTGGAAACAGTCACATATTTTGTTGCTGTGTGCTGGGTAGGATACTCTAATGGCAGAGGGCCTGTATATCAAAAGGCATAGTAATGTGGCAAGACTGTTGAATTGGCGATTGTGCAAACATTGCAATATTGAAGTATCTGAGAAACATTGGAAACATGAGCCACAAAGCATTAAAGAGAATGATGAAGGTGCAGATTGAATAAAGCCTACATGGCCCTCTAAAAAGATGCGCACAATAGCGCACTGTTTTGTATTAAGTAAGCATCTCCACACACCGTGTAGAGCCGTGCAAACATAGTAAACATCATGGCATGCTAATTACAACATAAGCAGCTGAACTGTATGCTAATTAACCAATCCAAGATGGAGGAGCTATTCAACAAACTATGAAGCAAACATGTAGCATCAGTGCTTGTTTTCCCTGTGAAATCCAAAACCTATTGGAATACAGCCATGGAAACTAGGCTACACGGAAAGAATGTTAGGGGCTGTTGTTACTGTTATTCATGTGTATGTGCAGCAGGCCCATGTCTATGCTGCTGCTGCTGCTCATAGACCATGGTCAAGAAGGAGAAGTGTTTTTAGACCCCATTTAACTTTTCATAATCTGCATGAGGTGGAAATTATAGAACACAACAGGGTTGGATGGAGGCACACTAAAGGAACTCTGCAATTTCTATCATCCTCAACTGAGAGCAAGGGCAAACCAAGGGGAACCAATACTGGTTAAGAATAAGGTATGTGTCGCACTTAGAATTTTACCTACAGAAACCTTTCAAATACCAAAGGACATGCTGGGGGTATCACAGGAATCAGAATCCAGGATCTTCCATAAATTCCTGAATCCTATGCTGCAACATGCCAATGAGTATGTATATCTTCCATGTACAGCTGAAGAATGGGCCGGAACTATGCAGGAGTTCTATCCTGAAGCACACTACCCTGAATTCCTAGGTGCCATACACTGTACACATGTAAAATCAAAGCACCACTGGGGGAAGAGGAAAAGGTGTACATAAATAGAAAGGGATGCCGCTCTATTAACTGCAGATCATGTGTAACACTCAGGGAATCATCCTGTATGTGTGCACTGGCAGCCCATGTAGTTGTCATGACTCACATATCTGGCACAACTGTCAACTGTATGAGATGTTACTAGGGGGATATCCCAAGGGATCATTTATTGCATTTACTGGTGGATGCAACTTATGCTCTAAACCATGGGTGATGAAGCTCATCAGAAATACACACACACCAATTAAAGAATGCTCTAATAAGGCACATGCTCAAACAAGAAATATCATACAGCATGTCTTTGGGCTGCTGATGTTGTGGTTCCTGTGCCTAGATACTTCTGGGGTAGCCCTGCAGCATAGCCCCATACATGTGCTGAAATATTCACCATTTGTGCCATGCTCTACAACATTATCCTGAAAAACAGCTACAGCAGGAACTGCAGGTGTAAGGGCCACACATCCCACCACCACTGGCAATGTCACCACAGCCACAAACAGGTGAGGAGTCAGAGGGGGATCTGCCAGCCACTGTGGGTGTAGTAAGATGTAGAAGTGTGCAATATGGTCTCTCACTGGCCAAGAGGCAATGGGTAGCACATACACTCACCATCTAATGGGCTAAAACCTTCATCCTATGCACAAACATGCAGTAATATTGATGCCAGGCAATGCTCACAACCTTTACTTACCCATGTAATGGCTGTGTACTGCTAGCATCAGTCAGTCAGCAGTGAAGTAAAACTCTTGCAACTGCTGCATTTCCAATGTAAGTGCTGAACCTGGAATAGAAAAATAAAATGCCTAAGAATACAAATGAATGGCATATCCTTGCATATTGTTGCTTGGTAATGTAAGTATAAGGTGGAGTGATTTTTACAGCAATTACATCAAGATGTGACAGCACTGACTTATCTGAATATACTGTATGTGTCCACTATCAAGTAATAGGCATTACATCTAAAAATCTACAGATTTTCACTGAATGTCCACATTTTGGCCTCATATGTTTGCAATGGCAAATCATTAAAGTTTGAAGCTAGAAAATAATGACACACATTTTAGTTTCAGACTTCATATCCCTTAGAACAAGCATAAAAATAGTGACAAAAAACTTGTTATTCCATCAATTGTCTAAATTTGTAAGGCCACAATGTTTAAAAACTCTCCCCATTGTTGGGCCTGTGTCACACGTTTATTTATAGATTGGTCCAGCTTTGTTGGTCTAAGAGTTTGGGGGGGGGTGTACACATTACAGAAACCTGTAAGGAAGCAGTGAAATTTGCTAAACAGCATCACAAAACCAGATATGCTAAGCACTAAGTCAACTATGCACCCTGAGCATCAGACAAAAGACGTACGTATCTTTGAATCCAAAAGATAGAAAACAAGGATATGGTACAGTTATTATCATTTCCACAAGGTGTTACATGTTTGTATGTGTGGTGGGAGGGGGGGCAGGAGGCTTACGATGACATAAAAGGTAGTGTGAATGAGTAAAAGAAACAGACAAACATTTGGATGAAGTATCAACTGGCCACTGAGAAAGAATGAGCTTTAAGCCTCACAGCTGACCCATGTAACTGTTATATGTGTGTATTTGTAGGGGCACTACAGGTAAAATTGCTATGTGAGTGTCTGCAAGAACACAGCCAATCACTGTGCTAACTCTACATTCTGGTATGGCAGACAGATGTGAGCCATGCATGGTAGAGGTGACAGTTCCTCGTTTTCATTCCTGACCCCAAGAACTGGCTCTGCCAGGAGTTGGACTGGTACAGCTACACCCACAGTCAGATGCATGGCTGCTATCTGAATGTGACTGATGTCTGCTGGATGAGCTGTCCTCATGTGTATGGCCAGGACCATGACCCCATGGCCTGTCGTGTCAAGGTGTGGACACATCAAACACTGACAGAGCAGGGGAAGTAGTGCAACTATGGGATCATGATTGGGCATGGCCTTGTTGGCTAATATCAGATGATGTGACTGACCTACACCCACACAGATGCCATCCTCCTTTTAGCAAATGTTCCATCACAGACAGAGCCCATTCCAAAGTGTCATTCATCAGATCCATTGAATCAACAACATGGTGGAGGCAGTCAAGCATGTCACCCTATGCCACATCTACAAACCTAAGCATTTGCTTGGAGGCCCAATCGGAAAATGTCTGTGCCTCCATGATGGCCCTAAACACACAATGATGGTAAGGAAAGACACACTTGGCTCAGGTGGATGATGGACAACAGGCCACCTCTGAGCACTTCTAACAAGCATCATGCATGCTCCTTGCCCACACTTTGGCTACAGCCAGAGTCAACAGGCACTGTAGCCACAATAACCACACTACCCTCATCAAGTGTCTCAGCCTCCACCTGTCCAATATCTGAGGGCTCAATGGAATGAGTTTGTTTAGGCCTTCTGGCTGTGTCCAGTGAAATTACAGGGGCTAGCTGAATGTCACCCTCAGTTTCAGATTCAACCTCTGCACCCTCCAACTGTGCCTGTGTTTGGCCACCCTCATCATCACAGTGTACCAGTAAGAGTCCAACACTACCACTGTCAGGACCACTTGGAATAATAAGCAACAAACACAGAAAACAAATTAATAGCTACACTACTACAGTTTAATATATGCTAACAAACTAAAACTGGTGCCAGTATCATAGACGATACAGCAATACAGATGCAGTCCTGACACCCACCTCACAGATATGGATAAATTAATATTTCTCTGAAATGCTCATTAGTACTGAAATAAAAAAAAGTTTGGCTTACCATGTGCAGATACTCTACAATTACAAGGGAGAATGGTCCTGGAAGAAGTTAAGCAAAATGTAGGGATACCATCATCATAATAATAATAACACAGGGGGAAAAACTGGGCCTTTATATGTCCATTAACAATACATTTAACCAAAACTTGGATGACACATCCACCCCAAGCCCATGTATACTGAACCAGAATGTGTTGTTAACTGTATCAATATATATAACTAGTCCCCCCAAAAAAATATATATTAAACCAACTTAGCTATTTGTTTCAATATTTTACTATACAAGAAATATTTAAAAATCAACATAGATAAGCCTACTTGGAAGCTCCTCCTGGGACATACTTGCCCTCCCTGAAATAGCAGTATCAACATAAATCAAATCTTGTTGTGCACTTTCCACTGAGCTCTCTGGATCACTGAGAGGGGAGAGGAACTTTTCATTTGATGTCCATGGTGGCTGTTTAGCTGACTCCCCGGTAGCGAGCTGTCCATGGGCCACTGCAAATTCTCACTTCCGGGTTGCTGAAATCATATCAGTAGTCTATGACACACCTGACTATATGTCCTGCTGCATCGCACAACAGCATTCACATTATTAACTATCTGATTCCAAATTTTCATTCTTACAGACATATCCCCATGCCCTCTCTCAAGCAGAAAGCCACCATATTGCCGAAATGATTGGATAATGACATAGTTTTCTGAGTCACTGAAGGAGGGTTTGTGGGGATTGGGACACTTGAGTGCCATAGTCCTAGATGACATAAAACACAAAAGAAGGACACTACACATAAATATCACTTAAATTAAAGTCCTGATTAGATATAACACATATTATTCATTTTTCAATATTAATCACTGGAGAAACAAAAGCCTTTTTCAGTTATATAAATATAAAAAGGTTTATGCGGTTTTAACATATCACAGTCACACACAAACCAAGGTTTGATCCAAAAGAAGGAGTAACATTAGCAAAGCACACCTCTGTAAAGACATATTGGCTGGGCTAACCCATAAATTTTGCTTGCAACTCCCACCCTCAAAACAACAGGCAAATGACATTTTTGTAAAAACAAAGGCATAAATCAGCAGTGAATTGTTATAAGTGCTTTCAAACAAACTGTCCCAAAGAGATTTGTGCACATTTGCCACAGAACAGTCATTTTTATGCAATTGCCAGTCACCTCAACCTGTGCCCAGCATTTCCTTAAATAAAGGTGTCTAGGGGCCATCCTAGAAGGCTAACACCCCTGTGTCATTGACAAGATAGGATATTTATATTTCACTGAAACAACAATAGAAAAGTGCAAAGAGAAACAGATGGCAAATTAACAGCTATGATGAAAGTTAATAAGGCTGTGCATCTAAGAAAGTAAAATGCCCTGACAAAAATGCCTATGCTATCAGTATAGATACATATATAGTTTTTTCCTAGTGACGTGAGCAAATCTGGTATATAACTGAAAAATGCAACCATAACTTATCAAGATCCGTGATCTTCTGTGCACTTATAGCCAAACTAATAGCAATCTTCTTTGTTATCCACATACACAAGTCTCCTCAGCTTCAGGTTCCCTAGCTAAATGGTTCCCTTTTTATAGTGTAGATTCAGGCCTGTCAGCATGGTGAAAATGCAAATGAGTGTGAAATCATGAGAATTGCTGAATCTCAAATTCTTGGCTATGTGTTTCAGATGTAACCATAGTGCAGGCACTCTCTTCATGTTTGTTGTAAATAGATTGCAACTGTGAATGATTACTGGTAGGGAGAAGAAAAACATAGCAGCGATTCAGACTCCCTTCCCTCCAGTGTGCGTGTGTGTGTGTCAGCCAGGTTAGATTTACAAGGTGTAGAAGTAATTGTATCATGGCTTTAAATGTAAGTAAGAAGCACACATTTCTTGGTTTCTGTTCAGTAATATCCAACCTCACCTACATTTATTGAAAACTGTGTATTATTGCCATTTAATATTCTCACACATTTTAAGGATAATGATACAACATGCCTTGAAATACTGCATGCCTCAGATTACTGGTCAGTTAAGAGAAAAATGAACACCATACTAAGACAGAGCTGCATTTCTGCAAACTTTAGTCATAAATGATTGTGTAATCACTCATTGCACTACATCTGAAATTAACACATGGAACAAACAACTCAGATGTATGCAAGTGCCATATGTCTTCTTAATACTGTGGATGATTTTGGACTTGCTTGTATGCACAAATGGGTTCGTATTATAACAATGAAACGGCTGAAGATCGAACGACCTAAAATGAGAAAATGCCATTCTTTAATGTGTTTTTTGTGAGACTGTGGTAAAGTGAAAATCAGAAAATTTGCCCTTTCCTCGCTGTAGTGCAATGTCATAGTTGGTATATGTATTTAGTAGGGGAGGGGTGGGTGGCACAGCCCCCCATAAAAGCATCTTTGAGGTACGGCATTTTTGACTGTTAGGCCATTCGACATGTGGTCTTTCTGATGTTATAATATAGACCCTGCACAGATGATGTTCATTCCTGCTGCAAAGCTGTTTCTGTGACTAAGAGGGATAAAACTGTGTTTTGTAGGCTCATTGGTGTGAGAGTTCAAATCCAGAACTGTGTAATTTTGTATATTTTATATATGTATATATATATATATATATATATATATATATATATATATATATATATATATATATATATATATATATATATATATATATATATATATATATATATATATATATATATATATATATATATATATATATACATATATATATATATATATATATATGGGTCTACTTCATATGATCGGAAACTCATATGATCGACAAACTTTTCAGAGAGACCAAAACACCGCAAGCTCAAAACACCGAAAACTCATTTGATCAAAACTCATAACATCGATATATGAAATTCAAAGCATCATGCCCTTTCCCCACTGTAGCGTGACCCTGGAATAAGAATAAATAGATAGGGGGGTGGGGGGCCCAGCCTTCCACATTGGGGGGGTGTGGGGGTGAAGCCCCCCACATACATAACTTTTAAACATACACGTGGATACTTATAACATAAATGACAATATTTATCTAAATAATGTGGAGGGCTCTGCCCCCCACACTCCCCTAAATATTTATTCTAACTCCAGGTTCATGGTACAGTGGGGAAAGGGCATAATGCTTTGAATCTCATGTGTCGATGTTATGAGTTTCGATCAAGTGAGTTTTCAGTGTTTTGAGCTTTAGGTGTTGACCAAATACTCAAACATTATTTTTGTGTGACAAAAATAATGAAAATTAAAATCCTGAACCATGCATTTTTCTCATGGTAAGTAAAGACTTGCCCAAAACTTCACAAAGGCACACCATAGTATCTGAAACTCAACTAGGTTGTGTGCTATACCTCCCACACCCCCTCTAACTATATATACCAACTCCAGGATCACACTACAGAGAGGAAAAGGCACATTCTCCACATTGCAGAAGTGTTTACTTGACCTGGGAAAACCTGCATGGTTCGGGCTAACATCTTTTGTTATTTTCATCTCACAAAAATAATGTTTGATTACATGGGCTTTCGGCCAAGCAAATCAGATCCATAAATATAGAAATATATACATAGATATATGTGAGTGTATGTACATATGTAGTTTATATATATATATATATATATATATATATATATATATATATATATATATATATATATATATATATATATATATATGGGTTCCGTTCAGAAGCTCAAAATACTGAAATCTCGAATTTCAGTATTTCAAGCCCAAGAAGCCGAATCCACATAATAGGGAAAGTTTAGGACACAGAAATTCAAAACTCCGAATACCGGAGGTTTTGAATTTCACGCTTCTAAAGTTCCACTATGGTTGTGTGTTCAGGTAAGTGTGTATGTGTGTTAAGGGGTTTGGGTAGGGGCTGTGGTGTGTGTGTCAGTGTGGTTTGTTGCTGTGATGTATGTCTGCGAAGAGAAAGCAGCTTGTGTGGTGGTGTTTTGTGTGTGTTTGTATGTCATGCGATCTCAGAGTGAGAATATTTAAGATGGAGGTGTGGGAGGCACAGTAGAGTGATTGTGTGTGTTTGTGTGGTGGATGGTGTGTGTGTGTGTGTGTGTGTGTGTGTGTGTGTGTGTGTGTGTGTGTATGTGTGTGTGTATAGTAAAACCACAAAATTCAAAACTTCCGGTATTTGAGGTTTTGAATTTCGCATTTTGTTAGTTTTCATTGTTTTGTGGATTTCACTTCTTGGGCTCGAGATACTGAAATTTGAGATTTCAGTATTTTGATCTTATGAAGTGAATATATATATAAATATATATATATATATATATATATATATATATATATATATATATATATATATTCATAGATAAAACAAGTTAAGCTTTGAGTCTAATGTTTGTGTGTTGCTTACAGTCACACAAACCTGGACTATTGGCCCACACACAAAGCAGACAGAACACCTGCAGATAGCATGCAGACATTCTCAATTTCAAAAAGGATATATTGTTGCATTTTTTCTTTCTATCTCGCAAACCTGCTAAGAGATGATGAGAGGCAATTAGCAACAGACAATAGACAATTTCAAAACATATACATTATATCAAGTAAGTTGTACACTGCGCAAACATATTAAGTGGTGTTACATGCTGGATAAGCAACAGATGTTAACAATGAGTATGAAAATATCCAACTGTTTTTAACTCTTCATGTCACAGAAGGTGTAAGTGTAGGGCTCTAAAACAGATTATCCTGGGTTCTAATGCCGCAAATTCCAAATATTTTTACTGTTGTTCCATTTTACTTTATATTAAAATTGACATAAAAATTATTACAGACTCATAATTTTATTCAGGGTTGTACACTCAATTTTAATAAACTCATATGAATTATTTTTGTGAGCGAGGGTATACTGACTAATATGTTTCTGTAATCATAACTGTATTCTCTGGTCTTGGCTAGTCTTCAGACTTTAATAATAGTCATACACACAGGGATATATAAACAGAACCTTGTCAGGTCACACACATACATGATTAACTCCTCAGTTTGTCATTTGTATTTATATATTAATAGTATGTCTGAGAAGGACTTCTGTGGCAAGAATGAAAAATCACCACTGTTCAAGAAAATGTTTTGTCCCTCATGTGTAAGTCTGAATCCCACATTGCAAAAAGTAATTTTATTAATGTGCAAAACCACATAAAAATGTGTCAAATTCTAAAATGTATGCCCCCAGTACTTGTCTGCAAAGTTAAGCCACTTATCGGATACAGCAGGAGACAATCCTCAAGCTAATGACAAGTGTCAGACAAACATTCCAGTTTCAATAATTACTTTCCTCTCTGTTTGGCACTGTTGCCCTCCACTTAACATCAAGCAAATGCAGTTGATATTGTTGTTCGGGTTGGTGCACTACCAGTAAATGTGATAACAAGCACTGAAGGGAAATCATTCTTAGCTATTGCTGTTTTCCCTGGTTGGACATGTCTAGTGGTAGAAGGGTAGGTGCTCAATTTAGGGCAAAAAGGTGGGGTGTTGAGAAGTTCAGAATAATCACTGGACTCCTTGTAAAGCATCAAAGCCAAAAGCTCTTGCAATGGGACTATACCAGCTCCCAGTACAAGTCTGAGGCTTAGAATAGTCTGGCCAAGGTTGTCTCCAGTGTGGCTGGAATTCCACACACCGGAGAACAGTACAGGCATCACCTTAACGATCTATAAAGGCTGAAGAGGGCTACACTCAACCAGTGGCTGGATGAGTTCAGAACTGCTGACATTCCACAGTTGTGTAAGTATACTGATGAAGAGAATTTATAGTCGATAGAAAGCTGCATATAGGCAAAAGTAGTATGTATAATGCTCTTCTCTTGTTCTCTACTCATTATTCCACAGCCAATGCAGAGATTATGGAGAATAGACAAGCCCAAGCTGAGCATGTAAAGAGACTGAGGAAATCAAAGGGTATGTATGCAGGAGAGCAGAACTATTATTTTAGCCAAATTATTTGCTTTTTAAGCAGTTGCAGTAAAGTAAGCATGCATATCCTAACTGTAAAAGCAAGTATGCATTATTCAGTCTGTAGCACCAGCCAACTGTAGAAGTCATGTTTAATACTGTAGTCAGACCTTGTGGTTGAAATACCAGAGTTAACACACACACACACACACACACACACACACACACACACACACACACACACACACACACACACACACACACACACACATATATATATATATATATATATATATATATATATTAAAATCCATTAACATATTGCATAATTTAATTTGTGCACAAGTGGCACAATGCCCTGCTGTTAATCTATTTAATTGGATCAAACATATATGCAATATATGCAGAACATAATAGTTTGTAATTGTTAAGAAGTATAGTTAAATGTAAAAGTTGAGATAAAATACTTTATTATTGTATGTAACATGATGGTATGATTTTTATCTCTTTTTTTTTTCTCACTGCAACCCTTATATCTATTTTTTCTATGTGTTGCCAAAATGTTTCCACATCATCTATCTCTAAAAAATCACAAAACACTTTACAGCACAGGAGGTAGGCCAACCCCTGTGGCTCAGCCTGCCCTCACTCCACTGGCTCCTTCACTGATGCCCAGCACATATGAGACCCAACCTGGCAGTACTGCATCTGTTGCCCCAGCACTACCTGTGTCCTTCATATCAGGTAGCAGTACCCTGACAGCTGATTCTGTGGTACCCTCCAGGAATACTGGTGGATGTGGGAATTTTATCACCTACCAGGGGATGCCAAGGTTGGTGCATAGGGTCATGTACAGCACCATTGGTGCATGCCTTTGGAGAGGCTGCTCTCAGTCATGGTCCATAGAGGAAAATGTAAAGCACTCCAACAGCCAGTGGATTAAAGGGATAGCGATGACAATCCTGCAGCTGAGGACTAGATTTTCACTATCCCCATATTTGATGGGCATGGGAATCTGTTGTCCACTCCTTAACCCCAACCATGGTGTCTCTCAACCTATCATGTCCCTCACTGTCACCGTGTCTTGCCTTGTCTGTCATGTTTGTTTGCATCTGCTTCTGCACGTACCCTACTTACTTGACCCAGAAACACCTATTTCACTTATTCAACATTCATCTATTACTGAAGTAAAAAAAAGAAAAATGGGCACCTTTCCCACAAAAAAATATCATCCCTTACATAGTTCTCCAGTTTACAGACGTCTTCTTGACACACTTGATTCAGTACAATTGGCTATACAACATGATTGCAATGTTGCCACTCTTCTTTATTGATGTAACACTTGAAATACTGCCAATATTCTGTACATATTTTCATGTTACACTGTTAAAGAAGTGGATAGCTATGTTTCTTTCCTACCTTCCTGCTGCACATTCCTATATTGCTTTCCCTTAGTTCCTCCTCCCTGCTAGCCCCCAATTTCACCACTTTCCTGTCTGCCCCATTTTAACACCTTTAATCTGGTCAAAAAGTAGAATTGCCCACAACACACATAAGTAAAAAAAACAAAAAAACAAACAAAAAATGGAGCCCTTCACTTTTTATCGTCTATGTTTACGCAGAGTTTGGCATTGTGCACCAATGCCAAGTGACTGTGAATAGCGCTTCAGTGTCTGCTTACTTCCACACAATGACACTTAAAACACTGTACTGAGTCATCTCACAGTGAATGAAGTCTAAACAATTTATAGGTTCATAGGTTCATAGGTGTGTACTAGCATAATGGGCCTGGAGCCTTTACAAACCTAGCCCATAGTAGTGCCCTGGCATCGTGCTACCCGACGTTAGTTCCTAGTGCTTCTATCAAGTATAGCCACTAGAGTGATCCTCAGGGTGAACTTTCTATTTCCCATCCACTCATCAAGATTTCTCTTGAAGAGAGTCAGTGATGTGCTCTGCTTAACATGTATGGGAAGTCTATTCCAGAGCACGAGCTGTCTCTGGGTTATGAACCTGTCCTTCTAGCATGTTCTGTTGATTGGGGTAATGAGGTTGAGGTCTCTGGAGCATGTGGTGTGGAGGGATTGGGATTATTATTTCATTGCATATCAATGCATATTTAAAAGAATTAGATGCACCTGGATTCAAACCCTATATCATCTGGGCTCCAAAAAAAAAAATCTGTTGATGCATTTAGACCTGCTGCCACAGAGTCATCAGCACAGCAGCATGTTTCATAGACTCAGCACTCAGAACTCTCATAATTTTAGCAATGGCACTCACATTTGCTTACTGCTTAACTACAAAGCAAACGGGGATAGCAGTAGAAATGCATATCTCACATGCGCAAACACTTTGTCATCAATCTCACAAACCAGCTGCCCACTGCTGCACTATGTAAAATGCACAATAGCATGTATTACATATGTTTATTGCCCATTTAGTCTTCATACCATGAAAGTGCATGTAAAAACAGAAACAAAGGGAAGACATTTTTTTATGAAAAGAACACATATTTACACTTCAGCAATCTGTTACCTCCACCCATGCATTACAAACTTGGTCTCTCAGTACTTGTTCACAAATATATCCACTACACTATGGAAATCAATAACAAATGCTTTCTTATATACCATGCACATCTTTACACTGACAATACATATTCATATTTTCCAATGCCTGTAGTAGTGTGGACCGCTGTTTGCATATAGTTTGCAAAGCTGTATTTTTAAGGTTTACCTGCACATTGAAAATGCAACAACAAATGCTACACTTTACACACTCATTAATCTGGTAAGATGTAGATCTTTAATATCTTGACAGTTGTACATAGCTAGCTATCCATTTCAGACAGGCCTCCCAACATCTTCTCTCAAACATTCAAAGATGATGTTGTCCACAATAAATTGTCCTGCAGCCTTATAAAAGTGAGACTTGTGGCACTTGCATTACATGCTGAGTTATCTAGTCTTTGTACATAGGTAGGGGTTCTAATCTCACTGCATTCAGCTGCTGTGTGTGTCTGTCTAGTCAAAACTGCATAGTTGTGTATCATGTGATAACCAGAACAATCCCATGGAGTAGCAATATTTTGACAGTTGTGCATGCTTACACATCCCTTTCATTCAAACTTCCCAAAATCTTTTTTCAAACATCCAGTGCTGATGTCATCCACTATAATTTTTCCTGCAGCATTTCAAAAGAAAGACTTGTGCTGTAGCTCCTGCTTTAAGTACTGAGTTTTATAGTTGGTGTACTTAAGTAGGGGTCCTAATATCACTACAGCCAGCAGGTGTGTGTGTGTGTGTGTGTGTGTGTGTGTGTGTGTGTGTGTGTGTGTGTGTGTGTGTGTGTGTGTGTGTGTGTGTGTGTGTGTGTGTGTGTCTGTCTGTCTAGTCATAAGAGCACAATTGTGTCTCCTTCAGTCATCAGTACAATCCCATAGAGTATCAATATTTTGAAAGCTGTACAGCAGGCCTCACAACATCAACTGTCAAACATCCAAAGGTGATGTCATCCACTATGAATTGTTCTGCCACAATATAAAAGTTAGACATGTTCCATGGCACTTGCATTAAGTACTGTGCTGTGTAAATAGGTAAGCAAAGTTTCTATTCTCACTGCTGTAAATCTGTACGTCTGTGTGCATGTTTGCTTGGTTTACATTTGAGAGAACATTTTATACCAGCACATCAGGCAGTGCTATTGCAATATTCTTCTTTTTACCAGACAATGCTGATGTCTTCAGCTATAAAGTATTGTTGGACAGTATAAAAGCAAAACTTGTGATGTTGTGCTTGTGGTAAATACTGCATTCTCTAGTTGGTATACTTATATAGGAGTTCTTTTCTCACTGTGGTCAGTTGGTGTGTGTGTGTGTGTGTGTGTGTGTGTGTGTGTGTGTGTGTGTGTGTGTGTGTGTGTGTGTGTGTGTGTGTGTGTGTGTGTGTGTGTGTGTGTGTGTGTGTGTGTGTTCACTGGGTTGATACTCGAAAGAGCATTTTACACCAGCATGTGGGATACTACTATTACCATCTTTTCTAGTCGGTATACTTATATAGGAGTTCTTTTCTCACTGTGGTCAATTGGTGTGTGTGTGTGTGTGTGTGTGTGTGTGTGTGTGTGTGTGTGTGTGTGTGTGTTCACTGGGTTGATACTCGAAAGAGCATTTTACACCAGCATGTGGGATACTACTATTACCATCTTTTTCTCACCAGACACTGCTGATGTCATCAGCTATAAAGTGTTGTCAGACACCATATCTCTCAACCTCTCAATGCAAAAAATCTGGACAAAGCCAGAAGTAATGGGGGTCAAAGACCCATAAATAGGGACAGATTTTAAATATTGCCCTTATAAAATTAGAAAGTTGCTAGAATTACAGATGTTGCATTATTATATATTTTATGGAGGATATGAAGTCTAAATCTCAGTATCTGCCCTATCATTATTTAGTATTATTTAGTCACTTCGATCCTCAGTGATTTGCCAGAAAACCACAAATTCTATGAGGAACATGCTAAAAATAAGAGACACAAATTTGGACATTCTGTGAAAATCTGGATAGTTAAGAGGTATGTCGGACACTACAAAAGACAGACTTATGCTATGGTGTTTAAGTTCCTTGATGTGTAAACAGGTAGGTAGATGTTCTATTCTCACTACAGTCAACTGTGTGTGTAGTCAACAATTGCTATGATGACAATTTTAGAACAATATGTGAGTTCATAGCTATGTCAAACATTACTTTGAACATCTCATTGTTGTCTACAATGATGATGCCATCCTGTATAACATGCACTCTGATAGCATTTAAGACAAACCTGTGCTGTGGCAGTAACATTAGCTATTGTGTTTGCAAACTAGTTTACCTACACATAGTGGGGTTCTAATCTGACAGCAGGCAATTTGCATGTCTATTTATACACCTAGCACTTTTTAGACAATTTTACACAGGGATGTCACTCCACATCCATGTCCTCCTTTTACCACTGGCCACATGACATCTTTCCTACAGAGGTATGGAGGATGTCCTTGTGTCAAATATGCATACATCATAAAGCAGAGTCCTTCCATGAGCATCTTCATGCCATCTGAAGACCATTGCATGTCTGATTGCTAATTTTTTTTCATGGTGTGGTACACATGTCCCATATGGACAGTGGCAGGTTGCAATGCAATAAAACAAGTATACACATATGCACAATAGGCTTACTGTCTTCCTTAATATACATAATAAGTTTTTTACATGGTATAGTAATGGCTATGATGTCATCATATCCTGGTCATTTGCTAAATAAGAGCCTATGACCCTATTAACAGTTGACATGTCAATGTTGCTGTTATTGATATGTGCTATATTGACATGTGGCTGTGCAGTATGGCTACAAAAGGGTCTTACAATCTGTAATGTGAGCTAATATATTCATGGCTATTAATGCCATTGCAGTACATGTTCCTTCTTTACCAGCTGTAATAAGCCTTCTGAGAACTGTTAACATGGCATAATATACTTTGTTATGTGTACTGTCGGCATATTCGGACATGTTTTTGTAGTGGAGTAGATCAACCTTCTATACAGTTCACATTCCACCATCACAAAGACATTCACAGTATGGCATAGGTGTGCATGTGTGTATATCCCATCATTAAATGTTCTTTGATTTACATCAGTATCAATTCATATTGATTACATGGTCACATAAGTCCTGTCTTATATACATGGTTATTGTGCTGTGATATACACAACCAATGCATCACATGTTTTGATGAAATTGCAGCCTTGTGGAATTCATTGTAAGTGCAGTTGTGTTGCTACATCCAAGGATAATTGAGATAGCCTGTAGCACCACTGTGTGACTATTTGCATTTGTGCCAGGAAATGCTCTGCATGAGCCACTAACAACTGCTTTTTAATTAAAACAGAAGCAATCAAAGAAACAAGCAAAATCAGAAATCAACTGATGAGGAAACACAATCAAATACAAACACAGAAGGAAAAAGCAAACTAGTAAACCCTAAGACAAGTCAATGAAAAATAAATTTTAATCACCACCATTAACAGTCCCTAGGATTCCAGATACAGTCAAGAGTGGGAGTGACATTATATAGAAAGTAGAGAAGTTTCATGCAAATGTGAAAAAAGAAAAGAACATTCCTCCCAGTGGAAACTTAACTAAACATTGAAATAATAGTTTTGCAATAGAGAATGGGGTGATCAGGTTATAGTGCAAGCAATCTTTTGGGTTAGAGTTAGTATGACAAAGAAAGAGGTAATCTCAGTGGCCATAAAAAGGAAGGGATGCATGTTTTAGTGCATGTAAACACCACTGATAAAAGAGATGAACTATTATCTATCAGGAAGAGGGAAAAGGGAGAAGTGCCAGAGAAGGAGATCAAGCTGACACTGTCTGACTTGTCACCTGTGCCAGCAGCCAGCACATTACTAAGTGAAGAGGGAGTGCAATGACTGTCTGTAGCTTTAGAGAATGGAGGATGGAGGTGACAAGGCAGAGAGAACAGTTATAAGCTGGGACAGATTTCATCTTACCCCAGAAAGGACCACGGTACTTAGAATCATGGTGGCCACTTTATGTGGCTGCATATTTAAAACAGGACAGAAAGTGGGATGTAGTTACTAAGCAAGTAGATGGCAAAGGGCAATAAACAGTGGACTGTGATGAAGAAGTGTTACTTAGAGCATATCTTTTAGCATTACTATGCAGTGTACGAATCTATGCAGGAAGATGGGGAAGCTGCAAGTACTGATACAGGATAGAAGGGGACAGAAGGGCTAACATTAGCTGTAGGGTTTTCACCCATCCCTATTTATGGAGGACAGTCCATAATTTGGTAGTTGTGTCACCCCTAAGTAAAAAGCTTCTGCCTACCAGATAAGTTGGACATTGTTATTGGGAGAAAACAAGGAATGGGAGAGATATTCAGGACCGAGTAGCCACTCAAGCATGAACTTTTCAGACTATACTCTATTTTTTCCAATGAGCACCATTACCAACCCCCCCTCCATGAAGTCTTCCATGATCAAGAGTGTCAGGAGCAGATTCAGACATTTGTCAACTGAGACCAGCACACTTCCCTGATTTATAGTGTCCTGATCAGCCTATCCTCTTTCAGTTGGTTATGCATTCTGGGTATCCACAGTCATAAAAACTGTGTCCATGTCCTGTGCATGTGGTGGTCACATTCCCTATGTCACCCCTTGACTGTGACAACCAATACTTGCCATCATTATCAGAGATTATAGCTCTTCTAACATTAGACAGAGTCAGTTCCACAGTGCTGGTGCTGGATAAGGAATTATCCGTGAATAGACCAAAGCAAAAAATATACAGTGTACGTATGACTCACCACAACTACATATGCAAGTGATATCTTTACAACTATAAACTACATCAAATCTATTATCCCTGCCCATACCTTGTGTAGATGGTCATGCTTGCTTGGTCCCGGTGCACTTATATGCCATAAATCAGACAGATTTAAAGAAGTTTAGAGTGACTAACATGTTAGAAGGGGTTGCAGCTATTGAGTCGATGAAATAGAATAACATACTTAGGACAACACAGCTGAAATGCTTTTCAGCCTTTTCAGCTCTGCTTCAACAGCCAGCAACTCACCATGGGATTCTCTGGAGTTGGTAGTGCCCTAAAGAGAGCCCAGATCTTCTCAGTCTCTGTGATAGGCAATTTGAACAACAGTCGGCTAGCTGTTGCCCTATTTCCCTTGCCACAGCTTCTCCTATTTGCTGTGGATGGCAGGTCAGATCATATTTATGATCCTATGGTAGACAATTTCATACCTATCCTACTGGTCACCACTGTATTGACAGTCCAAGTATGGACACAGTTAGGATTGTTTGGTAGCCTGAATGGCAAAGAGCTGTCAGCTATGGAGACAGATGGCCTGCAGTACCACCATCAGCATATGTGAATTTTGGCTTGTAGGTAAATGTGGATTACCCACTACATGAGGTATATTTTGTGTGCCATGCTTTTTAGGCATAGCTCTGCTGGTATGGAAAACAGTGGTATTAGGCTTGTTCCTGCATGAGTCTTAGAAATCCTTACGCTACTACTATCCTACTAGACAATATGGTATACTGTATTCATGTCTGACAGCTAAATATCTCTACCTGCAATCTTTAAGTAGATCCTGTGCCTCTACATCTTCTGTCCTACCTGCACCACCCAGGTAAGGTAACCCTACACTAGAAACTGGTACAGCTGTACACACCTTTTGTAGTGTGAGCAGGAGTGACACTTTTGTTACCCATTGGCAGCTGGCAGAGGTTTTGAGTGATAGTGGCAGAAGGGCAGATGCCTACATTGTCCACATGGAGATAATTATCCAGCTACTCATTAAGTCACTTTCCCGCCCAGCACTGACTCCATCTTCTGACCCAGGATCCAGTGTTGACAATAGCCAGGGCAATGAGCAATCTTCCACTGAGTCTCAGCTGGCAGAGACTGCAACTATAAACACCCAGTCCTATCCTGCAACATTGTGTTCCCCTCCCTTTATTGTCCATCAACATCCATGTTGGTTTAAAATCCTCCCCTGATCATTACTGTTCCTTTATTTGATGTTGCCTTCTACACTGTGTTCCCTTCCTTCATTCTGTTAATTCCATATCATGCCAGTCACCCTTCCTTCTTTCCCAACTATCCCTTATATTCATTCAAAAGGGAGTATATGTCCAACAAAAAAGTTCTTGTCTCCTACCCTACCTTCATTCTGTTTATTCATTATTTTGTCATATTCTGTTCTACCCTATGCATCTCCATTAATCACATTCCTATACTCTTATTTCTAAACTTTAATCTGGTCAAAAATAGATAAACACATCATGCACATGCTCAAAAAACTGCTTCTAATTAACTTATCTTTTTCTGTTCATAGTGTGCATGATGGGTTGGTGATGTTGTACACCTAATGAGATATGGCGGTACTCATTATATAACAACAACAAAGTACAATCAGCATCATGTCCTGTGCAAACTGGCTTGGCTGGTATAAATGTGCTAGGCATTGTTGCACTGCTTTTGTCAATATGAAATATGGTAGAGCTTATACTTTTAGACTGACTGCTCCCATGGCTCAGCTTATTCTTGAAGGGGATATATACGATGTGCATGCACAGAGTAGAGGTTTCATACCTCTTAGGGGTATATGAATTTTCTTACTTTTCTGTTCATATTTGGTAAATGTGTACCATTCACCTGCTATGTGTCTCTGTGCATTAGTGCTTCTGTGGCTCACATTGTCAATGCAGTGTTTGATAAAAGATCACTGAAGAGGATAATACATTCAGATCCATTAAATTCTGTTTTTTGTTCCTGCTTCTAGTCTGCAAATTTATAACATTCACCTAATATGCATTTCCCTGACACCTTCAGTATTACTGCTTCTATGGCTTATCTTGCTAATGCAGTGCTTGGTAAAATATCACTGAATAGGGTAATGAGTTCAAATCCATTGAAGTATGTCTTTTTTCTGCTTCCATTTTGCAAATTTACATCATGTACCACTTATGTGCTTCCCTGACCCTTTCAGTGTGGTTGCTCCTATGGCTCATCTAATTAAGACAGTACTGTGTATAGTGCAACTGGACAGAGTTGATGGTTAAAATATACTCAGTTTTTTTTTCTTCATGACATTTACATTATACTACGGGTACACTAATAAAACTATGATGATGTCAGGACAGGTGTAGGTTGATACATCCTGATACTTTTCTTTATCCCAGCACTTTTCTTAGTTTTAATACTTCAGTTTGATAACTGTGTATATCTCATACCGCCTTCTCTATTGTGTTCTGCATTCCTGATTTGGTCTTTGTCTCTTTTTGTGGTCTTCTGTCCATTTCCCTTTGTTACTGTTGCCCTACTGCCACCACTTCTACCCTCCACTCTTGAGAATCCTTAACCTTAAGATAAATCACCCCCTTTGCATTACCATCTTTGCAGTTATACAATGACTTACCTACATGTCCGTACACATTCAGATTTTACAGCAGCTGTCTCTTACTTTATTGTGGCTACTAGGTGGTCTAACATAATCCCTCCTATATCCATGATGTGCAGCTCATTGTCTCACACACTGGCCTGGCTGCATGCATTGTTAATGAGCCTCAGAGATCATCACTCACACAGAGTAAACAGTGTTGACTTTGCTACAGTTATGGACACAACATTTCTGAAAGCCCAGGTTAATCTTTATAATTTGACTCTTCAGAATTAGTCATAGAAGTGAATTTGTAAAAGTTAATGCTTTCATTTAAAATATTCTGTAAACTGTCCGCCTTTTCCAAAATATCAACCATAAGGAAGAATAAATCATCACTAAATCTTAAGGAAAACAGGACAATTTTAAAAATATCTAGTCTAAATAAAAATGTTCACTTCCATTCATTTATTACTAGGTTTATAAATGTGGGTGTCACTAATTTATACATGCTTGTATATATTACTGATGCACATAAATAATTGTCTAATACTAAATCCAATAAGTAAAACATATGAATACAATATGATATATTTATACCTCTATCTATCTATTTATCTATCTATCTATCTATCTATCTATCTATCTATCTATCTATCTATCTATCTATATATCTATCGATATAAAATTAAACACTGAACACACATGAGTGAACAGATAACCCTGTCTAAGAAGGGGAAGCACAAAACAATGAAAAAAGATATATGCAGCTTGTGGGCCGCCCCATGCACCCCCCTTCTAATTATATATATATATAAATTCTTAAATGCACAACAGTGGGAAAATTCCCAGTGCATACTGCACTGCAGCCTTGCACATGCAGTAACTGGCATTAAGAGAATTAAATCTCTTAAGCTGGCAAAATAAGATAAAAACAATGTTCACTATTTTGAATGTTCTCCATTATGAAATGCAACCATATACATGTAAAACTCCTAACCATCTCAGTTACCATTTCCTGAAGGATTACATTATAAAGTATGATTATATTAGCAGTCAGAACAATCAGATTAAACTTTTTACTGTCCACCTTCACTCTGCTCAATTTACAAAACAAATGTCTAGATTTCTTAATGAAAGAATATGAACTTTCTGAAACTTTCTTTAAAATGAACCCAAATGCCAAAAATGTATATCTTGACTCTTTTTCTGTAGATAGTTGGGCATAAAGATGGATCATATTGTCATTGTGTACCTTTTGGAAAGGTAAAACAATTGTTCAATTTAGTGATAGAAAGTTAAAAGTATTAAGCTCTACATAATCAGTATGAACCAAGTCTGATAAATGCAGCCAAATATCGAAGCAGCTATGGCAGAATGTTCACAGTCTCAAGCTAAGTCAAGTTATAAATGCACAGAAAGTTCACAGCCTCAAGCCAGGTCAGGGTATAAATCCACAAGTCTTATTTCCAGATAAAATCCCTTTATTGCAAGTAAGTTACAACAGGTAATTGCTTTCACAAACTTTTGTTTGTTTCATCACACCATAAACAAGCAGACTCAGCCCCCCCCTTTATACTCATGCAAATAGTTAAATTTCAAATGAACAAATCATAGTCAATCCTATACTCAAAGCACCTCCCCACCATTAAATTAAAGCACTCACAATAAAATATACATCTGAGATGCATATAAAATAAGCATAAAATAACATAGAATCAAAATAAAATAAAGTAGAGTTAACATCATAGAATTCAGTTATGTCAATTTATTTCATGTGTCCATTTTAGCACTCTCCTATTTTTCAAATTGGAAAGAGTGGAAAGATGGTTATTCAAACCCTGTTCTATATGGTAATTCAAACTCTGTCCTATATGTGCACCCAGTCTTACTATCCAGTCAATAAGACATTAAATTCATGTACATACCTTGTACATGCTTCATACAGTTGAGAGGTAAGTTCGACAAGTAAAATTTAATTTCCATAAACTGGTGCCAACTTGCATATGTATTACCTTCCACTCACTGAGTAACAGGACAGGCTTTCACTCTCTTTTCTAATACCCTGTTTTAGGCAAAGTTTTCCACAGAAGTACATTCCACTGGAGCTAGACTGACTTATGATCATACCTCTCAACATCTTAGCACAAAAAGTCTGGAAAAACCCAAAAATAATGGTGGGACAAAGCCCCCAAAATAGGGACACATTTTTAAAATTCCTCTCATAAACATATAAAGTTACAGGAATAAACAGTATTGTGTTATCATGCATTTTTCTGAAAGATATGAAGCCTGAAACTCAAATGCCTGTCATTATTTAGTGAATACAATCATCACTAATTTGCTGCAAAAATCCAAAAAACCACAAATTTTATGAGGAACAGATCAAAAATATGAGGCAAAACTCTGGACATTCTGTAAAAATCTGGACCTTTGAGAGGTATTTTTGCAATGCAGTAACCATTTTGCTGTATTTAATTATTCAGTCATTCTATTGTACCCACTTAATGATGTTTAGGACCATTATAAGTGTAGACAGATATGTCCTGACAAGCTATGACAGTAAGCCATGAAAAAAGTTAAGCTTTATAGGTATTCCAAGGCCAACAAATTTTATGACCATCCATACCTTGCCAGTATCCTCCCTCAAGTGAGCATGCCCTTTCTCCAGGATGGCCATGCCAGTACAACCCAGAGTAAATTTGTGGATACCCATCCAGTCACAACTTTATGTTTAAAGTAAAACAGTGAATCACACTACTTAACATATATGGGAAGTTTATTCCGAAGGACTGGGGAGGTGCTGACTTATAAGCATGACTCTCCACTGTGGTGAAGATTTAGGTCCCTGGTTCTGAAGATATTGGACTTGTGGAGACAGGAGGTCCAGAGCAACTGGGTATCTAATGGTGCAGTAAGCAAGACAGATCTCCCCTCAAAGGTCTGTACAAAATCGAATAAAGGGAGAGAGTTTGCAACCTCTCTTGCTAGTTCAGGGACTTTAAGCCTGTGATTTTATTGGTTAGGAGCATTTGGGGTCTTTCTGATTGATGTTTTTAGTGAGATGCAGCACAAAGAGGGGATTGTTGTACTTGATAACTGGCCTTATCAATGTTTAGTATAGGGGAGTGATTACCTCTTTAGACTATGATGATATTCCCATGTCAATTAGGTGGGCTAAATAAAAGTGTTTTCTGACAACTGTTTGTCGCATGATGGTTAAAAGAGAGGGCGCTATCAGCCCAAGTTTCTAAGTTCTTGTAAAAATTGTAATTTTGTAGAGGGTTGATAGCTATGCAGTATGATGACGGAGAGGGTATTTCTACCAAAAGTAGCATTACACTTTTTAGCATTGAACTTGAGCGTATTTTAGTACATCAAGGGTTTACTTGGGAGAGTCCATTCAGGGGATTCTGGGTATCATAGGGTGACTAAAAACAACCTCCAGTTTGCACTCATTGCAAACTTTAAGTGCCAGACGTCTTGGCTTTCCACTTGGAGATCTGAGAAATAACTAGCAAAAACAAGAGGCCCCAGCACTGCACCCTAAAGAGACACCACCTGCCACTTTCATGCTTAAAGACAAGGCATCTGCAACTCACACATTGTGGATTTTCTTTCAGCATTTTGTTGTCCATCTCACCATACATGGGTCAATGTTTAATGTGATTGAGACCAGTTGACATAATGATTTAAATGTTCGCCTTCCATGCACAAGGTACAAGCTTTGATTCTGACCTCTGGCCAGTGCTTGTTTGGAGTTTGCATGTTCCACCTGTGAGTCTCTGAGGTTCCTCCTACCTCCAAAAAACATGCTGAGTGTTTCCATCTCAAGCTCACTAATAAATGGAACTGTGGGCAGGAGCAGAGACTCTATATAGTTCCCTATAGGGAGAAAAGTTGTATAGACCACCACTTTGGGCATCTACTGTGGTGCACAGTATCTTCTAGACAGGTGAACACAGATCTCAGATTATGCACTATGACAAGACTAGCAGCTCAGTGGTGTAAAATATGGCTCTAAGGGATTCAGTCATCTTGACTAATGTCACAAAATGGTTATGGGTATTTGCCAGTGATAAATGAGTTGAGGACCCTGCCAACTCTGACCTATTTCAGGGACCCATGTTAATGGTGGGAAGGGTGTATTAGCTTCTGTTGGCCAGTGTGTATCCGCCATAAAGCCCAGCAGCCCTGGGTCAATAAATATTGGCTGGCCCATGTCCAGTTGCCCAGCTAGGGTTACCTGAGATAGTTATGCTGAATGAAAGCTAGATGTAGAACCAATCAACTTACCAAACATGAACTAAAAAAATGCTACGCTCAATGTAGGTTCACTAACAAAACAGTGCTTGGAAGTGGATAACATGAATGTATGGAGGAGGCTGGACATCCTATGTATCCAACAGAAAAGATGGAAGGGCAGTGTAGCATAGCCACTTTGCATGGGATCAAGAGTCTACTACTCAGGAGGAAAACAGGCTAGAAATGGTTTGGGAATTGTGGTGAGAGAGAGGCTTCAGAAGGCAGTAAGGGATATCATCAGAATTAGTGACAGACTCATGGTAATCAGACTCCAGCCTAATGATGATAGGGCAGTATTCATAATCTCAGCCTATGCCTTACAGCAGAGGTATGATGGTTAAGAGAAGAGTACATTCAGACAGCAGTTGCAGTGTCTGTTAGATAAAGCAGGACTAAATGAATTAGTGATGATAATGGGTGATCTGAATAGGGTCTATATTGTGATAATGCACACTCAGAAGAGCGAACGACACATAATCGACCCCATGTAAGTGAAAGCATACAATGTCGAAACCTCAGAACAGCAATTTTTTTTCCAAGGGAAAAAAAATCGCTGTTCCGAAAAAAAAAAAAAGCTGTAAAACATTACATAATGTGGGGGGCTTCATTCCCCATCCCCCCTGATGTGCAGGGCTGTGCCCCCCACACCCCCCCTACTTAAGTATACCAACTCTGAGATTACACTACAGTGCCAAAAATGACAATGTAATGAAAGTGGCCAAGTAAATTCTTTCCCAGGGAAAGAATTCGCTGAAAAGCCGCTTTGCTATTTTGCCTTTTTGTGTTTTTCAGTTCAACAAAGACACAGTTGACAGCCTGCTTCTGTGACAGCATAATAGGGAGCCCCTGAATGCACATATCAGGACAGTCAGAAAAGGGTATGAGGACTGGCTCGGTCCACAAGTATGGGGTAACAGAAATAAAGAAGTAGAGGCCACTCTAGGCTTCTGTCTGGCAAATGGCTTGATAGTAGTCAACACATGGTTCAGAAAGAGACAGTCACATGATCACATACAAGAGTGGTAAAAATGCAACTCACGTAGACTTTTTTCTAATAAGGAAAGAGCACTAGGGTAGAATCAGTGGTTGCAAAGTCATCCTGAGTTTAACAGTCTGCCCACAGCATAAACCACTGATTGCCACAATCAGCTGCAAGCAGTGGTCAGAGAAGTCTCTAGGGTCAACAGAGACCAGACTGAAGACCTAGAAATTGACTGGAGAGAAATTACAACATTTCAAGGAATAAGTCAGGGCTTTAGCACCCCAAGAAAAGGAAGAAATAGGTGGAATTGAAGAAGAATGTCAGTGCCTCAAAACAGCATGTGTGAGGACTACAGAACAGATATGTGGCTGAGCAAGGTATTGAAATAAAGTGCATAAGGAAAGAAGGTGGTGGAATACAGAAGTCCAGGAAGTCATCAAAAGAAAGAAGGGTGCAGGAAAATGTGGGAGATAGAAAAGGCAGACCAGGCTAAGAAGGAATACTAGTTGGCTAACAAAGAGACTAAGAATGGAGTTCCAATATCAAAATGCAAGGCATCAGAGGCACTCTACCAGCTTCTGGAAAGTGACTCAGTAGGTGGAACAAAAAAACTATATCAGGTTGCAATGCAAGACAGAAAGATAAAGAAGATAATCAGACACTCTTCCTAAGGGATGTAAGCAACAACCTGCTCACCTGTACACAGGACATCAAAGGTAGATGGAAGAAGTACTTCCAGCAGCTTTTGAATGAAGAAAACTCCACAGAAGCTGTACTGCCTCAGACACAGCCTATGATGACAGAAGAGCAGAAGTCCACACTAGAAGAAGTAAGAAGAGCAATAAGGAAAATGTAGTTAGGGAAAGCAGCAGGCTCAGAAGAGGTCACAGCAGATATAAAATAGATGGTAGGGGAGATAGGTGAGACATGGCTCCTGAGGGTACTCATAGCAGTGTGGAGAGAAAGGCATATCCCAGATGACTGGAGAATAAGCATATTCTTGCCAGTGTACAACAAAGGGGACATCCACAACCGTGACAACTGTGGGCAGTACAGAGGCATCAAACTGCTGTCACATTGCGTGAAAACTTTGGACGGGATTATTGATAAATGATTACACAGAGTAGTAGAAAGGAAGATGGAGATGAACAGTTTGCATTCAGATCAGGATGTAGCACAACTGACCTGATATTTGCAGTGAGACAGAAAGTTGAGAAGAAGCTAGAGATGAGAAAAGAGTCAAATTGGAAATTCCTAGACTTGGAGAAAGTATATGACAAGGTCCCAAGAAAGCTGATTTTGGCAGTTCAGTGGTGGGTTTAAAGTCCAAGAAACATTGGTAGAATTATTGCTGGCTGTATACAAAGACCCAGTGACAGTGCAAACAGTGTTTGGTCTCAAAGACAGTCTTCCAGTGGGAGTGAGTGTGCATCAGGGTTCAGCTCTGAGCCCACTGCTGTTCATACTGGTGATGGATTACATTAGCAAACAGGCTGCACGGAACAGAATAACAAAGTTGGTGTATGCAGACAACGTGGCATTACAGGCAGACTCTGAGCAATAACTTCACTAAAGGATACGGGAATGAAATGCAGAACTGAAGGTGCATGGGATGAAACTGCGCACAGTCAAGACTGTGATAATGACAGAAAATTGGAGAAATCAGCAGGAGCTGAGAAATAAGACAGAAGAGAAGAGAAGATAGTGGAACAGGTTACTAGCTTCAAGTATCTGGAAGGGGTGGTCGAGGAGAAGAGAAGTCTGAATGAAAAGATCAAAGTTAGAATCAGAGGGGCTGAAGCCAACTGTCACTGAGTGTCAGGTGTAGTATATGACAGAAGAATACTAAAGAAGCAGAAATGTAAGATATACTAGGCAGAGGTACAACCAGGACTACTGTATGGTACAGAAACCTGGGCAGTGAAGGCAGAGCAGATGAGGAAGCTAGAGGTGATGGAAATGAGGTGCTTGAGATGGGTGGTAGGATGCACATTGTGGAAGAGATGAAAAAATGAGGACATAGGAGCAGAAGCCAAGTAGATTAATTTGCAGAAAAGATCAAAGAGAACAGATTATAGTAGTCTGGGCACATGTGCAGAAAAGTAGAAGACAATCTGGTGAAAAAGATTTGGGATAGACAGGAAAAAGGTAAGAAGAAATGAGGTCATCCGTTAAAGAGGTGGCTGGATTGTGTGAGAGAAGATCTGTGACAGTCAGGCATGAGCATCACTGAAGGAAGGAGTATGACTTTGAATCGAGAAAGAGGATGACAGTTAAGACAACACCTCAACCCATGTGGAAATTGGGAAAAGGGGGTTGATGATGATGATGATGATGGCTTTTGTATGATGCCACCATAGGGAATGGTGTTGAAGATGTTCACCAGGTCAAGATACACCTCCATGGCAACCATCTACAGCCTCTGCAACTCTTTTGCATAAGTTTGCCAGATTAACTAGATAGGATCTACTCTTCACAAAGCCAAACTGTTGGGAGTCAAGTCAAAAATGTGATTCAATATTACAGTTTATAAGGTTATCTATGATACAGCCCATGGTTTTGCAGATGGCACTTGTAAGGCTGATAGGAATTTAACTACCCAGGTCAGTTATAAGGCCTCCCATATCAAGAGGAATCATCAGTGTAGGGCAACACTAATCAGGGACAAAGCCTGTAGCTAAACATATGTTAAACAGCATGAAGAGTGTCTGCAAGGGCATGCTTAGCAGTATTATGCAACCAGATATATGATATGTAGTAGTAAATAAAGATAAAGTCAAAATATTGTGGTATACCAGAACTCTGACAAAACCAAGCATATTGCACACTTTTTTTTCTTATAAAGTTTTATCTAGTTATGAAAGGTTTTAGGGAAAGTAAAACACCTCTTTGATAAGCATGACGTACTTAAATGAGGCAGTCCCTGGCAGTACTGAATATCTTGACTTTGGCTTTTGGTGAAATGAAACCCTTAGAAAAGGACTCCATGGACTCCATGCTGCCCACTGTCCCTCCAGAGTGCCCTCTAGTTTTCCCTTATCCTGGCCTTGCTACACCATTTAGATGACTTTTTTCTTGTTTTCGCATACTTTTTTTCCTGCGTTGTTTCAATATATCATAACTGTCCACAATTACATCATAATAAATCAAGAAAACATAATCAAATTAAGCTGGAGGCCTCACAACTACAGAACTTCTGCTACCAAAGCCATTGGGTTCTAGATACTCTGAGTTGAAATTTAGAGCTTTTTTCCCCAAACCTTTTGAAGCAAAGTTGGCCTGAACAAAAACTGCGGCAAAAGAAAAAAATTCATCCTTTCTCAACATTCTGTCCCCTCAGATTTTCTCCACTCCCTAAAAGGTCAAAACCGCAGTATAATAACTGTTTAGTGTAAATAGTAGGATTAAGCTGATAATCTGGAGGCTGCTTCGACAACAGAAGTCATGAGAGTCTAGATGCTGTGAGGTAGAATTTAGGGTCCCCCCCAGTCTCTGTTACAATTATGGAATGGATATTAATCATGACTAACTAAAAAAAATTAGTTGTATGTTTTCTTTCATGGAAGAAATATATTGTGCCCAAAGCTTAATGATCGATGCTGACAAAAAAGTACTTCCTAGAAAACTGAGAAGATAAATGCTTGCAAGGATACATGAACCATATCTATGAATAGTGTCTATCTCCCTGTCAAAAGCAAAGATAATAAACTTTTGTGTATCCCTCTGATGTTAGATTGGGTTGAAAATGAAATAATAAATAGCTTCAGTCACATATTTCAGGCTGCTGCTGTCACACATCACATAGCTTGTCTCTTCAGCCCCACCCCTAAAAGACAGCTAACATCTCTGTATCCACCTGACAACCAGAGTATATTTGCATATTTTAACTTCTTGACCACAGATGTATGTTCACAATATGCCATCTTATCCCTACCTCCCAATGTTAGCCACCTGAATGCAAATTAGTCATGCATTCCAGCCTGCTGCTCCTAGAATGTACACTGCCCCTACACAAGCTACACTGATGTTGTGTGTATATCTGTGAGGTATGATTGCTTGAAAAGCTAAAGAAATAATGATCACATTGTCACAGCCCCACAACAACCACAGTCACCGTCTGTGCATACCACTCCGGTTAAATCGTGAAGAAAATTAGAGAAATAATAACCATAACTTTCCCCAGTCCCAAAAAAGTTGGCCTGACTTTCTGTACACATCTCTGAGGTTTGAGTGTTAGGAGAATTTAAGAAATAATAATCTCACAGTCCGCATCCCCCACCACCCACAAAGAGAAACTATAGTGACCTTCTGTGCAGACCTCTGAGCAGAGCCAATTGCAGAACAGGTGAGTCCAGGGCAGAAGTGCTCAATAAACCTATGTCAGACTCCACTTCTTCAATCTGAGTCATGGATGCTGCCAGGATCTACACCTTCTCTAAAGCATTTTATGTTTTATTTTTGAAATATAATGACTTGTAGTGTATGGATCAATGTGATTATGTTGTGAGTTTTGGGAAAAACATGGTCGTCAAACATCATTCTGCCATCAGAAAGATTCTTAACAAGTTTTTATTAAGTACCTCTAATGTCTGTTAAGCTTTTGCCACAGATTAGAGCATTAATAGCAATCCACAGTTACCACAAAAGAGTAGTGGGAAGCTGTGTAACAATGCATTTTGACTTTTTCTAAAGTCCCGCTGAAGTGTTTAACAGTCTGAATGAAGTGTTTAACAGCTTTCCACCTCTCTTCTGTGGTGGTAGCTGTCTGTGTGGCAACAGTAAGCATGTTACAGCATCAAAGCACTTTTTTCTCTAAAATGTAATATATATCTAACAGAACACATACCACGGAGGTGCAACATTAGCTTCATGTGCACTTTTCTATGAAATTTCTGTGCAGTCTTTCCAAATTGAACTCATATTTACACCAAATACAACTTGTGTCATAGATATGCTTCTGGTATGGTAGTAGACAGTTAACAAAACCCTACCATTTTAAATTTTTAAGTGCCCCTTATGCCTTCTGCCCCCGCAGCCTTCATCAGCTTCCGGCACCCCTGGTTGCAATTGCTTTGCTCCCAATAAAGGGGAATGGGTACTTTCTGAATTCTTCAATGAATGTGAAAGGAGGGGAATAGAGACCAATGATAGAAATCAAAAGGGGAGGATACATGCTGACCCTGAAAAAATGTTAAGAGAAGGATTGCAAGGGAGCATAATAGGAAGAGTCAAAATCAACTAAAACTGGAAATGCATAAGGAAGGAAAAAACAAACAAGTGAAAATTCAAATTTATAAGGAAGGAGCAAGATCAGAGATATATTCTAGACTACTCCTTAGAGGGTGGAACACAGGAGTATTGACAATATCCGACCCTGCTATTATTATGGCAACAATCTACAAAATGGTCAGCCAGAGTGGGGCTGGTGGTTATTTCCAGGTTCTGTCTCAAGTCATCTGGTAGATGCTCTTGCACTTAGCAGGCTCCTGTCTGCTTAGCGAGTTAGGAGCTATGGCTTAATTCCCTTTCTCAGGACATCCCAGAATTTATACCATCAGGGGTGTGTTATAAGCATTACTTGAACTGGATTACCAACTCATATCAAAATGTTTCATATTTCACCTGCTTTGTTTATTGTTTGTTTTCCAACCATTATAATTAATAAAGATTAAAACTGAAAATACTCTTTGTAAGCTGCAGGAATCTACTCATTTTCTGGGGTTTAGTATGGTGTGACAGAGTAGTTGAGTTCTTAGACATGCTAGATTACAAAGACTGAGAAAATGAATGACTGCCTGGTAAACGTTGCAGGAAAGAGGACATCGGTAATAACTATCTGCACTTTCAGAGTGCATATCCATAATATGTTAAAGATGACATAATTAGAGATATTCTAGACATTGTTGACGCCTCCTCCTGCAAGCAGCTTTTGTGTGATTTCTTATAACAGAGGTTTATTGAACCCACAAACACAAGCACTGGAGTTGGAGATTTACCCCAGTGTCTTTTTTCACTTTTCTCCATTGCAGTGCAACTGTGATGCTAGTGTATATACGCCAAGGAGTGTGAGGGACCAGTTCCCCCATATATGAGGTACAGTGGGCTTTCCCACTTGAAAAGAATCTTCTGCATGCTTTTATACTTTTTCAGGTTACTCTTCACAATGTTCAAAAACTGATGAATTGGGATTTGTGTGAGGGTTTAACAAAAGAACAGAGGGGAATCTAGTCAAAGGACCCTATATTTATAGTTTTTAACCAGATGTCCACTGATGGTGTATGTTTAATGAACTTTCTCAGCCCCCTTCTATGTTTATCACTAGAGAACAATGATCAATGCATATTGCTATTTTTTTCAAAGAGATATGTGAAAGTCGACATGATTGTTTTTCTCTGCATGTATGCAGAATTAATTCAATGCAGGAGTAAATGCAAACACTGTTGAGAGAAGTGTAGCCGTGATGTTTACTTATGGTCTTTACTCAAACGTCTTCAAAACCACTATTTTCAGTAATTGTTGTATTCTATGGCTTAATAAAAGAAAGCCATGATAAAAAATAAATAATTAAGAAAAATCTGCAAATTGGAGAACAAGGAAACAGAAGAGGAATGGAGATGGGATATCACAAAATGTGGAGGAGGATGGAAATGACCGATAAAATGTAGAAATAGTCATTGAAGGATACAGGCAGAAAAAGCTGAATATGGCAGATGGAGGATGGAGAGAATAAAAGCTGCAAAATGAGGATGTGTTATATAGGAGACAGGGAACAGAAAGCTCAAAGTGGAGGAGACTGAAAAGCTGCAGTAGCAGCCCAGAGAATAAAAAAAAAAAAAAAAAAGAAAAATATAAAATTAATTGATAAGGAACACAGAAATAATGCCAGTAACTAACACTGGAATAAGGTAGGCAAGTGGGGGTGATTCTTGAGAGGCCAAGTGGAAAAGTTGGGGGGGGGCTGTTTTTGAAACTGAATGAAAGAAGGGAAATAAAAAGCCTAAGGAAACTAAAAGATTGAAATGCAGTAACAGTAGAGGAGACAGAACAAGAGAAAATGAAAGTATACATGGACAGTTCAAAAATAGAAAGTAATTTGAAATTTCAGGGAGAGGTTTCATCTGTAGAGGAGAGAAGCACATTAGACAGCTTCATAACGAAGGCAAGCCAGTCCAGTGATGAATGAAAATGTAAACAAATCCATTAAGGTATAAAACGGGAAGTGTAGAGTGATCAGATGAATAATAAAATAAATTACAAGGTGGTAGGAGAAGAGTTAAGGAAGGAATTGTAAAGATCTACAGTACATTAGACAAGTAAGGTTACTACCCACATCAATGCAAAAGCAAAGGCAATGTTAATGTCAATGAAAAAAAAAGAAAATTATCAGTCAGACCAATATCCATAATAAACACAAATAAATAGTTTTGTCAAATCGTAGCAAGCATGCTAGAAAAATTATTGCCTAATCACAATCTCCAACTGTCCCCTTCATCAGTCAGACATATTTGTCTGACATTATTTCCCTACATTAATATGTGGCATATCTTCCACATTCTATATATTGTATATAGTTAATTTCTGAGTGCTATCTTTCAAACGTTGTGCTCTATCCATTCACTATTTCACTTTCTTCATCAACTTCTAATTCTTCCCTCCTTACTTACTGTCCCCCCATTGTCCCCTATACTGTGTACTTTATTATTACTGTTATTGACTCACTGCTCTCTGCGCACACATTTTCTTAGTATTTAAAATACCTCTTGTTAACTTGCTTGTCTACAGTCATTTATAGTTGAGACTGAAATAGGTTAATTTGGATCACTGCTGTACCCCAATAAAGTGGTAAAGTCTCATTGCTATCGACTAGCTAAAGTTACCACCAAAATGAACCCATTTTTGAGAAACCTGAACAACATAGAGAATGATTTCCTAATGAGAGGATATGTAAGTCAGATTTTAAAAAACATCCTGGAACCAATTACAGAACTAAAAAGGATTGAAGTACGTACCTTCACTTAATCTCCACAGTAGGAGAATTTAAGAAATTCCATGGAGAATAAGAAAAACAAAAATAGCTGTATCTTGCCATACACTTTGCATCATCAAAGTATCAACAATATTTTTAAATAAAATTAGGCCATTGCCACAGGAAACCCTTATCAGATTAACATTTTAGGTGAAGCCCCATCCTTTAGTTACAGGAAGGCCAGGAACATTAGAAGTTTTGTTCAGTTTAATCCTAGACTCTATGAGAGAAACACTAAAATATGTGAAGCTAGTTGCACACGTTATATATTTATACAGCAAGGTTTTTATTGCCCTTATTTAAAGAAAATCATTAAGACCAATGCAGAGATGACTGTAACACTACAAAAGTCATTTCCGGAGCACAGTGCAACAAATGTGATGCATTTTATTTGGGCAAGGCTGTAAATAAACTTAGGCAAAGGATTTTATGTCATCTGGCAGACATTCACTCTTGATGTAAAAATAATGTACTAGCCCAACACCTTGCTCTGCATCAAAGACACACAGGTTTTAAGTTGCAGATACTGGCTCGTATAGACTTGGGTGATCTTGAAGGAGACATCTTGAATATGCTGGAAAAATGTGAACTCATGTGGCAATTAAAGCTTAAATCTTTCAGGAAGCCTGGACTAAATTATTACTGTTCACTTAAATGTGTACTGGAACTTAGAAATTTGTCATATTGTTTAAATGACTAATTTTATTTTATTATATTTTATTTTATTTTTCTAGTTGGTTTTAAATACCATAGTAAATAATATTTAATAGAAGTGTATATTTTGTTTCTATCATCACATTTTTTTCTTCTTCTTTTTTCCACTCTATTTGAAATGATGTTTAATAAAAATATTAGCTAATTATACAATAATTTTTCTAAAGATATTTTTTTAGGTTTCTTGTACACAGACCTGAAGAGCTTGTATATCTCTGCTACCTTTAAACTACAACAAAAAGAAAAAAAAAATCTTGCTTTTTTCCCACTTTCTGAAAGTTAAGAAAGTTCAGTTACAGATTTGCTGTTCTGAACTGTTTGGAAGTTTATAGAAGGCCAGTGCTTACTTGGGCTAAAGGGAAGTCTCTGTGTTTACCAGTGGGAGTGGTTAATACTGAACAGCCTGCCTTTCCCTGGAGGAGTGGTTACTACATAGAAGCTGTAGTTTTATTGGCCATTTTGGGTCAATTCTAAACTCCTTGATCTGCCTCTCTTAAAACCCGACTGCCTCATAGTTTTGGTGTCTTTTCAGGCTTGCTAGTTGTTGCTGAAGCACCTACCAAGGGGAGAAAATGCTGAGAGAAGAAAAGGAGCCACTTTTGTGATTTTAAGTATTTTCTTCTGATTTTTTTTGTTAAGATTTACTGCTTTGCCACCTACATTTTGGCATTTTTTGGCTTGCTAAAGTATATATCTGTAACAGTAAAAGTACTTGGAACACATTTAGAACCTGTTTACTGCATTTCCTGTGTTGCACTTAATTTAAAATCGTTTTTTTCTCTAAAAAACTGCATTTTACATGATTTTGGCCTAGCACCCAAGAGTGGGGTCATTTATTGCACTGTTGTGATTATTTTGCTGCTTGTGTATCTCTGCTACCTTTAAACTACAACAAAAAGAAAAAAAAAATCTTGCTTTTTTCCCACTTTCTGAAAGTTAAGAAAGTTCAGTTACAGATTTGCTGTTCTGAACTGTTTGGAAGTTTATAGAAGGCCAGTGCTTACTTGGGCTAAAGGGAAGTCTCTGTGTTCACCAGTGGGAGTGGCTAACACTGAACAGCCTGCCTGTCCCCGGAGGAGTGGTTAATACCTAGAAGCTGTAGTTTTATTGGCCATTTTGGGTCAATTCTAAGCTCCTTGAACTGCCTCTCTTAAAATCCGACTGCCTTCTGGTTTTGACATCTTTTCAGGCTTGCTAGTTGTTGCTGAAGCACCTACCTAGGGGAGAAAATGCTGAGAGAAGAAAAGGAGCCACTTTTGTGATTTTAAGTATTTTCTTCTGATTTTTTGTTAAGTTTTACTGCTTTGCCACCTACTTTTTGGCATTTTCTGGCTTGCTAAAGTTTATATCTGTAACAGTAACAGTACTTGGAAGACATCTAGAGCCTGTTTGCTGCATTTCCTGTGTTGCACTTAATTTAAAAGTGTTTTTTTTCTCTAAAAACTGCATTTTACCTTATTTTGGCCTAGCACTCAAGTGTGGGGTCATTTATTACACTGTTGTGATTATTTTGCTGCTTGTGTATCTCTGCTACCTTTAAACGACAACAAAAAGAAAAAAAAAACAAAAACAATCTTGCTTTTTTCCCCACTTTCTGAAAGTTAAGAAAGTTCAGTTACAGATTTGCTGTTCTGAACTGTAACACTACAAAAGTCATTTCCGGAGAACAGTGCAACAAATGTGATGCATTTTATTTGGGCAAGGCTGTAAATAAACTTAGGCAAAGGATTTCATGTCATCTGGCAGACACTCGCTCTTGATGTAAAAATAATGCTCTAGCCAAACACCTTGCTCTGCATAAAAGACACACAGGTTTTAAGTTGCAGATACTGGCTCACATAGACTTGGGTGATCTTGAAGGAGACATCTTGAATATGCTGGAAAAATGTGAACTCGTGGCAATTAAAGCTTAAATCTTTCAGGAAGCCTGGACTAAATTATTACTGTTCACTTAAATGTGTACTGGAACTTAGAAATTTGCCACATTGTTTAAATGACTAATTTTATTTTATTATATTTGATTTTATTTTTTCTAGTTGGTTTTAAATACCATGGTAAATAATTTTTAATAGAAGTGTATATTTTGTTTCTATCATCACATTTTTTCTTCTTCTTTTTTCCACTCTATTTAAAATGATGTTTAATAAAAATATTAGCTAATTATACAATAATTTTTCTAAAGATATTTTTTTAGGTTTCTTGTACACAGACCTGAAGAGCTTGTATATCTCTGCTACCTTTAAACTACAACAAAAAGAAAAAAAAATCTTGCTTTTTTCCCACTTTCTGAAAGTTAAGAAAGTTCAGTTACAAATTTGCTGTTCTGAACTGTTTGGAAGTTTCTAGAAGGCCAGTGCTTACTTGGGCTAAAGGGAAGTCTCTGTGTTCACCAGTGGGAGTGGTTAATGCTGAACAGCCTGCCTGTCCCTGGAGGAGTGGTTACTACCTAGAAGCTGTAGTTTTATTGGCCATTTTGGGTCAATTCTAAACTCCTTGAACTGCCTCTCTTAAAACCCGACTGCCTCATGGTTTTGGCATCTTTTCAGGCTTGCTAGTTGTTGCTGAAGCACCTACCAAGGAAAGAAAATGCTGAGAGAAGAAAACGAGCCACTTTTGTGATTATAATTATTTTCTTCTGATTTTTGTTAAGTTTTACTGCTTTACCACCTACTTTTTGGCATTTTCTGGCTTGCTAAAGTTTATATCTGTAACAGTAACAGTACTTGGAACACATCTAGAGCCTGTTTACTGCATTTCCTGTGTTGAACTTAATTTAAAATATTTTTTTTCTCTAAAAACTGCATTTTACCTGATTTTGCCCTAGCACTCAAGTGTGGGGTCATTTATTGCACTGTTGTGATTATTTTCTGCTTGTGTATCTCTGCTACCTTTAAACTACAACAAAAAGAAAAAAAAAACAAAAAAAAATCTTGCTTTTTTCCCACTTTCTGAAAGTTAAGAAAGTTCAGTTACAGATTTGCTGTTCTGAACTGTTTGGAAATTTTTAGAAGGCCAGTGCTTACTTGGGCTAAAGGGAAGTCTCTGTGTTCACCAGTGGAAGTGGTTAATGCTGAACAGCCTGCCTGTCTCTGGAGGAGTGGTTACTACCTAGAAGCTGTAGTTTTATTGGCCATTTTGGGTAAATTCTAAACTCCTTGATCTGCCTCTCTTAAAACCCGACTGCCTCTTGGTTTTGGCATCTTTTCAGGCTTGCTAGTTGTTGCTGAAGCACCTACCAAGTGGAGTAAATGCTGAGAGAAGAAAAGGAGCCACTTTTGTGATTTTAAGTATTTTCTTCTGATTTTTTGTTAAGTTTTACTGCTTTGCCACCTACTTTTTGGCATTTTCTGGATTGCTAAAGTTTATATCTGTAACAGTAACAGTACGTGGAACACATCTAGAGCCTGTTTACTGCATTTCCTGTGTTGTGCTTAATTTAAAATCATTTTTTTCTCTAAAAACTGCATTTTACCTGATTTTGGCCTAGCACTCAAGTGTGGGGTCATTTGTTGCTCTGTTGTGATTATTTTGCTGCTTGTCTATCTCTGCTACCTTTAAACTACAACAAAAAGAAAAAAAAAACAAAAAAAAATCTTGCTTTTTTCCCACTTTCTGAAAGTTAAGAAAGTTCAGTTACAGATTTGCTGTTCTGAACTTTTTGGAAGTTTCTAGAAGGCCGGTGCTTATTTGGGCTAAAGGGAAGTCTCTGTGTTCACCAGTGGGAGTGGTTAACACTGAGCAGCCTGCCTGTCCCTGGAGGAGTGGTTACTACCTAGAAGCTGTAGTTTTATTGGCCATTTTAGGTAAATTCTAAACTCCTTGATCTCTCTCTCTCTCTTAAAACCCTACAACTCTCTTTTTGCGCGGTTTTGCGCACTGAGCAGCATCGGGCAGTGTTGCCTAAACAGGTTTAAACTATTCCAGGCTCCCCAAAGTCTGCTCTTCACTTTTTCCCTTAGAACTGTTCAAACTCTCAAAGTAATCACTCTATTCTCTTTCTAATGCCATGCACTTGCTCAGCTCTTATAAGGAAACACTAACTAAAGCACTACACCCTCCTAGACTTCTCATAAGTATTAGGCTCCCGATTGGTCCTTCCTGATCAAGTGAAAAATCAGTTCCCTTCCCTAATCTGATCAGTAAAAAAACAGTTCCCTATACTAATCTGGTATGCCCAAGGGTCAGTTTCAAGGTTACTCTCCACTCCAGCTGGTGAATCTGGGAATTTTGAGGCAATGTTACAATTGCCTTATGTACACAGACAGCCCTCTCCTCCTTCCAACAGACTCTAATACACGTGAGAGATGCAGTTACACAGCCAAACTGGAGGCAGAGCTCTCTCAACCCAAGACTGGCACAGTCAGTCAAGAGGAAAAGGTAACCACCCACACCACAAATCCAGTCTCACATAGACCTATTGCATCTGCATACCCAACACATAAACACACAAAAACATACTCGGAGGCTCTAAATAAAAATCTGCCTAAACAGCAGACCTCCTAAGCAGATATCCAAGCAACAGCCACCCGTCAACAATACCCACGAATCACATATCTCACAAAATCAGTGTGCCTCACAGTCACAGCCCTTAAGGCCAAACAGCACACCAAATACACTTGTTATAGGGGACTCTATTGTCCGGCACACTGACATCCCACTCACCAGACTGAACAAGGAGAAGGTCAATGTAAGCTGCCTGTCGGGTGCCAGGATCCGCCACATAACGCAAGCACTCAGGTCACTCCAAAGCAAGTACAAGTATGACTCTGTCATTGTCCATGCTGGTGTGAATGACCTGAGACGTACCTCCCTGAACTACTTGAAAAGAGACATAGAGGAGCTCTCTGTCAGGCTGGTATGACCCTGACCTTGAGTAGCATCTTGCCCTCACCAAGAATGATGCCACAGTATAAAGACAAAATGATCAGTTTCAACAATTGGCTAAAGTATTGGTGTCATTCAAAGGGGATCCAGTGTCTGTCAGCCTGGGATGACATGCTTGACAAGCCACGTTGCTTTGCTAGGGATGGCTTGCACCTGTCACCCTTAGGCTTTCGTATACTGGCCAAGGCTCTTGCCACCACCATAGTGCCTTTTTTAGGCAAGGATCAAAGGACAAACCCACCTTCATAGACAACCCAAGGATAAAAAAACTAAAGGTAATGCTACTCAGTGCCAGAAGTCTAAACCTCAAGATGCACGCACTCGAGACTCTGCTCAGTATGGAGAAAATCGATGTCTGTGCAGTAACAGAAACCTGGTTCAAGGCTCCTGTGAGCACGCCAGCACTACCAGGTTATAACTCATACCATGCGTTTCGGCCCCAAAACTCAGACCGAAGCACAAAAGGAGGGGGAGTATCTATATTCATCAAAGATACCTACACCTCCAGGTTAGTGGCACTGCACGAAGCATCGAAAACCATCCATGTGCAACTAACAGCAGGCAAAACTGCCTTTCAGTTTGTAACCTGCTACAGAACACCCTCCCTATTACAGGAACCCCACTTGGCATTCCTGAGAACACTGGAGAATACGAAGGTCTCTCCAAACATTATGTTATTGGGTGACTTCAACTACCCAAGCATTGACTGGGAAAACTACTCAAGCCCAAACACCCTCACCCAATGGTTCCTTGAATTTATAAACTCTAACACAATGGAACAACTGGTCACCACTCCCACAAGAGGGAACAACATATTGGACCTGGTCATTACCAACATGGGGACTCTATGTTCCACACCAGAGGTAAACCCCTCATTGGTAAGATCAGACCATAAACAAATTTCCTTGGCCATCCATATCTCGTCCCCACCCCCCGCCAAGGAAATCACTGTAAAGAATTTCTCAAAAGCCAACTTTGCACTTCTCAAGACTGAGGCGGAATCCTTCAAAGCCCCTGGGCCAGAGGATAATACAGCCAAATCTGCAGAATCCTTTACAAATGCATTCTATGAGCACCTGCAGGAATGCATGGATTGTGCTATCTCAAATAAAACCAGGACTCTCTCCTCCAAAAACAGGAGACCGGTCTGGTGGACCCCAGCCATAAATAAGCTATACAACAGAAGGAGGAAGCTACTACATGACAGAGCAAAATCCCAAAAAGGGAAGGCATCTCTGATCATTATTAGCAAGAAACTTCGATCCCTCATAAAATCATCAAAGTCCAGTTTCGAAAGAAAAATTGCCCTAGACACTAAAGATAATCACAAGGCCTTCTTTAGTTATGTCAGGAACATGGGCGGAAACTCCCAGATATGCTCTGAATTGTTGCATAACGGTACAAAATATACCGAACCTACAGACATAGCCAACATCCTGGAAGACAGATTCAGCGCAAACTTCTCCCCCCCCTTCCCCCCCAAAGGAGCAAATGCCTATACCAACTGAATGTAACCTCCCTGACATCACAGATGCACAGGTGAAAGCTGCCCTCTCCAAAGCAAAAAACACAGCATCTATGGGACCGGACGGTGTCCCAGGCTGTGTCTTACATGAGCACCAAGAAGAACTGAACCCTCACATTAAGTCACTGTTCAGACTTAGCCTTACTACAGGATATGTACCCAAAGAATGGCGTACTGCTACAGTGGTCCCACTCCACAAAGGTGGTGCCACAACGAACCCTGGAAACTATCGCCCCATAAGCCTGACTAGTCTGGTCTGTAAAGCCATGGAGCGTATTATCATGGAACTCATAAACAAAGACATTGGGAGCCTCCAGACACTGGACCCTACCCAATTCGGCTTTGTTAAGGGCAGATCTTGCCTCATAAACCTAGTTGATTTCTTTGAAACAGTTACCAAAGCCATAGATGAGGGCAAGGTAGTCCACACAGCCTACCTGGACCTCGCAAAAGCCTTTGACACAATACCCAACTCAGGCATCATAAATAAGCTTACCAGCTTAAATATCAACCCCTATATCACAAGATGGGTTGCAAACTGGCTCAGAGATAGAACCCACATGGTCAGAATTACAGGTGCCATGTCTGAATCCAAACCAGTTGCAAGTGGCATCCCACAGGGCTCAGTTCTGGGACCTCTCTTGTTCGGTCTATACTTCTCTGAGGTTCAGGCTAACAGGGGGGGTTATGGCTGACAAAGTTTGCAGATGTCTACAAACTGGGGGCCATAATCGAATCTCCAGCTGACACAAGCATCCTCCAAAAGGGTCTCACAGAGATGGATGCTTGGTGCCAGAGCCACGGCCTCAAGCTAAATGCTAAAAAGTGCATAGTCATCCCCTTTGGGAAAACAAGGTGCCCAAAAATTACCACATAGGTGGTAATCCATTAAGTATGGAAGAAGTAATTAGAGATTTGGGGACCAACGTAGATAGTAATCTCTCCTTTGATAATCACATTGCCAAAGTGGTTAGAAAGACCTTCTATATAGCCCACCTTATCACGGAAGGGTTTGCATCTAGATCAAGAGAGGTCATTGTGCCTCTCTACTCATCACTCGTCAGGCCCATAATTGAATACAATGCCCCTTTTGGGATGTACCTTACCCGACACCTGCAGCAACTGGAGAGACCCCAAAAGTACCTCACCAAGAGGATCACGGGCTACAAACAGATGTCCTATGCAGCTCGACTAAAGAAACTCCAGCTCTACTCAGTTGCTTACCGCCTACTCAGAGGCGATCTATGCCTGATGTACAAAGCCATGTCAAACCCAGAATTAATGGACATGCTCCACCTCAAAAAATCCAAATCCCTTAGAGCTACACGCTCCAGGGACCTAAACCTCAGCACAAAAATAAATAGGACATGCTGGAGGGACAGATTCATTTCCCAGAGGCTCCCCTCACTCTGGAATAGAATCCCAATTCATGTTAGACATAGCCCCTCGCTCACCCTCTTCAAGCGAAATCTTGACGCGTGGATGGGAAATCGCAAATTCACCCCTGGGATCTCTTCTGTGTCCCTGCTAGACAGAGGCACAGTAAACTAATCTTAAAAGGGTACCTTCTGTGACCTACTTTACAGAGGCACAGCAGGCTAATCTAATAGGGAGGCGGAAGCCAAATACACTCTGGCTAGGCTTATAAATGCCTTAGGGCAGATAGCCTAGTATCTACCTATGAACCTATGAACCTATGAACTATATAAGGACAAAAGCAATCTTTATTAACAATAGGTTATAGAAATAGAACATAGTTTGCACAATGGATTTTTTGCGTGCAAAATGTATATGTATATATTTATAGGTATTTTTAGATTGCCAAATTATCTAAGGTTTAAATATTTCTAACTATGTAGTATATTGTCTTGGATAAAATCACAGGCTTAATAATGTAGTTAATAAGAGGTACTACATCATGATTAATTTTATTTAAAGTATATAAGGAATATATTATTATGACAGCTACCAGGTAGGGCAGGACCAGCTTAAATGTCACACTGATGGAAGAAGGGATGTGAATTTGTTAACATGTATAGCAATACACTGTGTATTACAGCACAATGAACTCCCAAAAAAGTATATATAGGTTTGTGATGAAACTACTATTCTGTTATTTATGTTTTACGTGGATCACTTATCTGTGTGTTTAACAAAAGATTTTCAACTGACTGTCTACCCTGCTTGGATTACTTTTTAATACTTAGTAATTCTGTATAGTGTTTTAGAGTATATATTTTACTATTTTTTTACTTAGGACTACTTTAAGTTTGCTACTTCTACTACCATTATCTGATCTTATTAATATACAATGGTTAACTATAGATATATATATATATATATATATACACACACACACACACACACACACACACACACACACACACACACACACACACACACACACATATATATATATATATCTATATACACACACACACACACACACACTCACACACACACACACACATATATATATATATATATATATATATATATATACACATATATATATGTGTGTGTGTGTGTGTGTATATATATATATATATATATATATATATATATATATATATATATATATATATATATATATGTATATGTGTGGGTTGTTTGAGACTTTGGGGATACCACAGAGATTACTTGCTTTTTTTTTTTTTTTTTTCAAAATGAATAAATTTCTTAAATTCATATAGCAATGACAATAAGGATTTATTGAAGGGGGATGTCAATGGTCTGCTTGTGGCAGGAATTAAAGTTCATGAGAGAGTTGGATGCAAAATAAAAAAAACACAGAAAGCAGGCATATTTTTATTTGACATAAAAAATGCATTTAACTCCTTACAGTGAGTGTTTCGGGTGGACAATTTCAAGGTGCTAAGTATATAGGAGAGGTTTAGAAAGTAGATAAGGACATATGCCACGAGTCTCAGTAAGAAGTTTAGTTAATGGGCAGGTCATAGACAAAGTGGAGATTCAGAGATGCACCATATAAGTATTACTACTGTTGTCATGCCAGTAATAATAGCTGCCCTAGTGATGACATGGGAAGTTAAATATTAGAAGAGAAAAACAGGAGGCCAGGAGATAGGTAAGTACAGTTTTTACCATTCATTGATGACTGCATCATCTTACTTACCAAAAAGTAGCATAGAAAATAGTGTTGTACAAGACTGGAATATTTTTGAGAGAATACTTAGTTGAACAGAGCAGTTCCTTAGATCTTATCAACAATAGACTAATAGCCATTCTCTCTCCACTCTCAAGTTCTTGAGAAATGTATGCATTCACATTTACTCGCTTTTAACTTCAAACAGTAGTCTGCTATCTCCAACATAACATGACTACTTTCCTAATCATAGCACTACTACCACCCTTCTTAACTTAGAAACCAATATAAATCAAATAGAAATGAGGGAAAACTTGCCTCTGTTCTCTTCCTTGATGTTTCAAGGTTTCTGACACCATTTTGCACACAAAACTAGTACAAAAATATCATCCGTACATTAAAATACATCTACACTCACTTTTGAGGCACTGCAATGGCCACAGTTTTATAAAATATATAGTGTAAGTGTTTTCATTCACAAACCTAAAAACTGAACTTCTTTCGACACCAAAATCCATCCAGAAAAATGCTTAAATAAAAATAGAACATCATCTACTGACAAATAAATCCATAACACACCAATTAATGTTATGAAACATTAAAATCAAATAAAAATATCACATTCAGCAAAATACAAAAAATAAATATACAATTTGGCATTCTTAAGAATCAATAAACTGGAAATTGATGTCTTATCACTTAGACCAGGAACACAGTTCCTGGGCTTCCAGTAAGGCTGCCAATTACTTTTCCTTCTTTAGACCAATTACTATGCAGACAGAGACTAAAGGTGAAGGTGTCTTGATTTACATCAAAAATAAATATCCCTGAAGGCTAGTCAAACAGGACAATGCATTCGAGCTTTTCCATGTTCAGATCACCACAGGCAATATCCCACATCACTTCCTTGCAAGTTATGGGTCCCGCTCTATGACACAGGAAATCCATACCATGTATTTAAATGTATTGAAAACCTCACCATCCAACCCAATACCACATTCGTGGGTGACTTCATTTACTCCACTGTTAACTGGGAATCATTTATGACATCAAACATACAGGCACAGTGATTCCTGAATTTTGTAAGCACAAACACACTGGACCAGACTGTCAATACACTAACCAGGGATGCAACCATACTGGATCTGGTACTCACTAATATGGGAAAGTGCTGAAAACTCCCTAGTGAAATGTCTTCTCTGGTAAGGTAGAACTACAGAATGGTCTCCTTTGAAGAAAAATAAAACTTGGAACCCCAGCTAACCCTGGAATATTCAGGAACTACTCTAAGACTAACTTCTCACTATTAAGTGATAACATGGCAAAATGTCAAGGCCCCATAAGCAATGAGAGCACTGCTGCCTATGCAGAACTGTTCACAGAACCCCTATACAGGCATGTTAATAGCTGCATAGAGGTAGCTGTACCCTCCAAGAAGAAGTACATAACTAACCCAAAAAACAAGCCACCTTGATAGAATGACAACATCGATAGGCTGTGTAATAGAAGGAAGAAAACTAACAAAGATTAGGATGTATAGCACCCAGCAGGGTAAAAGCCCTCTCATCAGCTAAACAGACATAATCAAGAACAGCCACAAGGCATTCTTTAACTATATCTGCAACCTCAAAGACAATAAACAATTGCTTGCAGAGCTCATTGCTAATGAAGCCACCTATATTGTGCAGGTAAATTAATAAATTATTAGCAGATAAAGTCTTACCATAAAAACACAGGGTAGTAAAGGAAAGGAAGGGGAGAAATTGAATGTCATCATGGAAGTATCGAATAGTGAAAACAGCAAAACAATTAAGATAAGAATTGTTATTGTTAGAGTATAGAAGAAGGAACAGATCAACAAAAATACTCAGAAAAAATGCATAATAAAAGGAATGCACATTATTGGAACAGGTAAGGATCTATTGTGCACTATTGCAAATAATAAACTAAAAGTCTCAGCACAGGCAAAAAAAACTTAGAAGATATGCAGATAAATATAAAGGAAAAGTACAAAATAAGCAATCCATTCATGATCCAAAACATGTTTTATAGAGAATTGGGAAATAAAGTAAAAGGAATTGAAACACCAACAAAAAAATCAACAAAACAATGCACTTTAGAGAAATATCTATGAAGATCCTGTGGAACATAACAAAGATGCTAAATGGATATAAGAAGTAAAAGAAAGAAAGTATAAGATGTTCAAATGTATAGGATTTTGAAATGGGATGAAGTAACTGTCAGAGAGATTGAAACAAAGTTAAGAAAAGCTCCTAATTAGAAAATCTCAGGCCCATATGCAGTACCTAACTTCTGCCTGAAACTGTTAAAATCTTTACATGAAGATTTATTCATGAGTAAGAACTATTTATATGCACACCCTGAACAGACCCCTGCCTAGTTAAAAACAGGAAAAACAATACTCCTACTTAAAAGTGAAACTGCAAGCTATCCGAACAGCTATGGACCATTAACTTGCCTTCTGATGACATATAAACTATACACTAGAACTGATTCTGACAGAGTTTATAGTCATTTAGAAGAAAACTCAATCATGGCAATAGAATAAAAGGGTAATGAAAGACATATAGAGCAAAGGATCATTTGTTGTTAAATAAAGTCATAATGTAGATTATTTAAAACTCTATAGGTCGTCAGTTTAGAAAATGAAAGCACAACTGCAAGTGGTCAAAACTTCTTCAGATGACATAAAAATGTAATTTGGTCTTGATAAATGTGAAAAAGCAACCGTTAAAGCAGGAAGGCTACAGCACCAAGAAAACATCCGTTTGGGACATGATTATGATATAAAAGAACTTGAGCAAGTGGGAGTGCATAAATATTTGGGAAATGATGAAGGATCAACAATAAAACATGAAGAAATGTGAAAAAAATGTAGCAAGGAATATTTTAGAAGGCTTAAAGTAATACTGAAAACAGCATTGACATCTCCAAACAAAGTCCAGTCTCTAAATCGATTTGATTTTCCTGTCCTAACTTACAGTTTTAGAGTGACTGACTGGCCCCAAAAGGTGTTGGATAGGTTAGACAGGAGCACAAGAAGGATGCTTCATGCTCATCAAGTGATTTTGAAAAATCACTGCATACCAAGATTATATATTCCATGTTCTTAAGGAGGTATGGGCCTCTTTGAAATTGATTACATAAAAAGATCTGTAATCATGTGACTGCATACATATCTGCTGACCTCACAAGACCCAAATAAAGTGAAAGTTTTGAAACATGAGAATAAGTCTAAGATGACTTCCCTGCTTCGTTTAGAAGAAGCATATCAGCATCAATTGGGAATAGAAATCATCCATAAGTAGATAAAAATCAGGCAGCAAATGAATGTGCCAAAATAAAGAATATAAGGTGAAGGATCAGATGAGAGGGAAACAAATGTGGAAAATGCGTAAATATAGTTGCACATATAGAAAACTCTTGGAACAACCTCATGTTGATCAGGATCAAATGCAGGAGTGGTTAAACAGAGGTGAATTTAAACCAAAGGAGGAAAGGATAATATTGGTAGCCCAAGATAGTGGACTGCATACACGTTGCTTTATAAAGTCTATTGAATATGTGGGAGAAACAGACAAATATATGTTTTGTAAAACAGAATTGGAAACAGTCACACATCTTGTTGCTGGTTGTGATATACTAATAGCAGAAGGACTGTATACTGAAAGGCATAATAATGTTGCAAAACTGTTGCAGTGGGGATTGTGCAAACACTATAATAATGACGTAGCTGAAAAACACTGGGAACATGAGCCACAAGTATCATAGAAAATTGTGAAGCTTATATCACATGAGATCATCTATTGCCAAGAGTTCAAAAAATAGATGCAAGAAAAACAGAGTAGTCCATGAAAACAAGACAAAAGTAGCATTGATCATTGAAATTGCTACACCCATTGACTACAGTGCCTTATGTACAGTGAGTCACAAAGTCATACAATATCAGGATTTTCAGGCAGAAATGAGGGTAGTGTGGAAGAAGTATACCCAGTCAATTTCAGTCATAGTAGGAGCAACTGGTCTTATAAAAAAGAATTTACAATTGTACTTTGATATGTTACCAGTGCATGTAACTCTGTATGAATTGCAGAAGTCATTACTGGGCACATTGCGGATGCTGGAAAGAGCAATTCTTGCAAACATCAAAGAGTGAAACAATACTGATTTCATTAACTTTAATCATACTTTGACTTAGGAATGGGGTCCATTCTCATCATGGTATTAGAAGTCCAAAAGAGTTGGAGAAATTAAAAAAAAAAGCCAAAAGATATAGCAAACTTGAAGCATACTGGCTGACAAATTCACCTCCAACTTTACCCCTTTTCCCCTCTCCATCTTCCCTCAAGAAATACCATCAAATATACCTCTCCCTGCTGTCACTAGAGAACAGGTCCTTAATGCCCTCTCTAAGGTGAAGAACACTGCATCAATGAGCCTAGACAATATCTCAGGATGTTTTCTAATTAGCATGAAACTTGACCTACTAGGCCTTCTGGGATTTTTATTTAACTGTAGTCTCAAAACAGACTTCATGCCTCATGAATGTTGAACTGTGACAGTCATCCTTCTACACAAAGGTGGGCCATCTACAAACAGTGTAAACTACAGACCCATAAGCCTCACTAGTCTCATATGCAAAACTATTGAAAGAATTATCACAGAAATGATCAGGAATGATATAGCAAACCTATAGACAAATGACCCAACCCAGTGTGGATTCATCAGGGGCAGGTCATGCCTACTCACCCTGGTCTACTTCTTTGAGAAGGCCAACAAAACAATGGACAAGCACAAAATGGTTCACACTGCCTACCTTGACCAAGGCATTTGACACAATGCCCCAATGAGGCATCATTGATAAACTCAAGAGGTTAGGTACAAACTTTTAAGTCATCCAGTGTATAGCCAGCTGGCACACATACAGGACCCAGGAAGTTAGAAATGGGGAGTCCACCTCAAAGAGCCAGTCAAAAGCAGCATCAATCAGGGATCAGTCCTGGTACCACTTCTTGGAAGTCAAGGCCAATGTCAATGGCCACTGACTGACTAAATTTGCAGATAATTGCAGATTAGGAGCTGTCATTGTATCCTCCACTGAGCATAGATGAGGAGGAGGATGTGGCATAGTGGCACAGAGAATAGAGTTGTTGCCTAGCAGCAACGCATTCCCTGGTTTGATTCTCAGTTGGGGAGCCTTCTGTGCAGAGTCTGCATGCCCGTTCTGTGTTCATGTGGGTTTCCTCCAGGTTTTCTGGTTTCCTCCCACATTCCAAAGACATGCAGTAGGTGGATTGGACACTTTAAATTCACAATAGGTTTGAGGGTGCATGTGAGTGTCTGGTGTGGAAGAATAACTGTGGCAGGACTAGCCAACCAGCAGTGTAAACCTTGGCTCTAGGTGATTGTCATTGTTGATGTGACACCCTGACCCCATGTGCAAAAATGAGAAAATGTGGTTGTGGATGGATGGGTTGTATCCTCCATTTACACAAATGTTCTCCAGGAAGGGTTGACATAGACAAATAACTGGTGACAGAGCCATGGACTAAAACTAAATGCCAAGAAATGCATAATAGTATCCTTTGGGAAGTCAGACACTCTAGTAACTAACATATTGACAATAACTCCTAGGAGATGACCTATTAGTCAGGAATTGGAGACACACATAAACAGTAATCTAGCCTTTTACCATCCCATGTCTCCAGTAGTGAGGGAATCATTCTATGATGTGGAACTTATAAATAAATGTATGGCATCTGTGTCCAAGGAAGTAATTTTTCCACTGCATCTGGCATTCATCAGACCTATCATTGAGTACAATGTCCCCTTTGATATGTACCTAAGCATACATATCCAACAATTGGAATGTCCACATAGGTTCCTTACTAAAAAAAATACAGGGCATAAGTAACGTGTCCTATGCAGACTGCTTCTAGGCTCTATCCCTGTACTCTCTCTTCTACTAGCTGTTGAGGAGATATGTATGTCTGCCATACAAGGCATTGTCAGACACCACTCTAATGGACCTCCTGCATATCTGCAAAACAAACAGAACCAGAATTACTCATTCTAAAGACTTAAACCTCTCCTGTGATATAAATATGACCTGCTGGAGAGACAGGTATGCATCTCAGAGACTACCCATTCTCTGGAAGAGGCTCTCCATCCATTTGAAGCAGAGTTCCTCCCTAACCCAGTTTAAGTGTAACTTGGACAATGGGATGAGAAACAGGAAGTTCATCTCTAGTTTGGCACCAATCTGTCTAATGGACACAAACACCCTGTAAATAGTTAATCTCCCATGCCCCTGCTTTTAAATGTTTCATCTCCCATGCCCTTGTTTACACTTACCAAGGGTATCAGAACTTGTCAGAGTTTTCGAATGCATGGCTAGGCTTATAAAGGCCTCTGTGGTCATTAGCCTAGTTGACACCCATGAACCTATGAACCTATATTGTGAGTTTATCTACAAAACATGAGTGGGGAATTGTGTTAAATGCCTTAGCCAGGTCAAGGTAGCCTGTATGCACTGTTTTACCCTCATCCATGGCCTTGTTGACTTTTTAAAAGGCATCCACCAGGTTGAGCAGGCATGAGCTGCACTTGACAAAGATGAACTCGGTTTATCAGCTCCATGATTAGACTTGCCATATCCTTGTATATGACACTAGTCAGACATATGAATCTGTAATTTCCTGAGTCTGTTGTTGGTCTCCCTTTATGCAGAAGGATGACCATTGCTGTCCTCTACTGACCAGGGACAATGTTTGCCTGGTAGATGTGGTTAAATAGAGATCCTATTTTTTTATGTGTTTGAAGCTATTTAAGAGGCATCCTAGAATATTAGCTTTAGAGAGTGCAGTGACAACCTGTTCTTTTGTGATGACTGGTAGAGGAATGGTGGATGGTATTTTCTTAGGGTAACTTGAAGTGATGGGGGATGAAATTTGAGCTTCATTTATTGGCCAGCAGATTTTCTATATTTTCTGTCTGGGTATAGGGGTGCTGTCTACAACTAACTCAACACATTGTTGGATGTTACCCTTAAGACTGTAACATAAATGAAAAATGCCTTATGGTTATCCTTTGCTTGGGAGGCTATTTTTTCCTCAAAGTTGGCCTTTGAAGACTTGACTAGTCCTTTGATTTGCTTGTTTAAACTAATGAGAGAGTTATTGCCCTATGGTGCACATCCTCTCCTGGACATAATTTTCTTTTTTTTTGGTTGTTGGGTCTACGAGGCTGGCTTGTTTTTGCAGTTTTGATTTGATCTGGTACTGCTGTTTTGATATAGTTATTTATATAGTTGTACAGTGCTTTAGTGTACACCTCCACATAAGCCTCCATATTTTTTACCTTCGGAGAGTTTGAAATTTTGCTATGGCATTACTTAATAAGAGATAGTTAGCCTTAGAAAAGTTCTTAAAAGTTCTGGGGTTTGCCAGTGGTTCTAGCTTTATATTTATTTCAAAGGAGACAGCTTTGTGATCCAATCTAACCAGTGTTGACATTACATTTGGGGTGGTGCAATGGTCCCCCATATTTGTGAGTAGCAGGTCTAGGATATTTGTAACCTTGAGCAAAAGCATACTAGCTGTTGCAGGGCATTTGCATAGAGAATGTCTAGAAATCATTGACCTTGCATGTTAGTGGTCATACAAACTTCCCAGTTAATGAAGTTGTACCTGAAATCACCCATGAGTATGGCTTTCAGCTGAATGGTAAGAGATTCTAGTACATTCCGGTATGAAGAATGGTTTTCCCGGGTCATGGTGGTGGACATATAGCTAGCAAGGATACAGTAAGGGATTTTATCTGTGGTGAGTTGAACATGGAGTAGCTTAAGCATGACCAGCCTTAATATATGCTTATCATTTATGTAGATTGATACGCCTTCACCTTTTGTCCTTTCATTTGCATTACATAGTCGGAATGTGTGGAAGGCATTATGGCCTTCCACTGCCAGAGTGCTTTCCACCACTTTGAATCATGCTGCAATAACTGCACAGATGTCAGCATTCTCCAGGGTAAGAAGTGCTTCAAGGGAATGTATTTTTTGCTGAGACTTCTAGCATTGAGCAATAATACCTTTAGCTTATCACAAGTAGATTCTTTGTTGTGTTGGAAGGTTTATTTGTTTGACAATGCTGAAAAAAGGCAATCTATGGGTGGATAATTATTTGGTCAATATCTGAAAGCATAGTGGAAACAGGTGCAGACCATTTCTCACAAAGCAGCATGTCCATCAAGTTTTTCCAGACTGACAGATATTGGACTACCTTTGAGTGACACTAGTAGCTAAAGCAGATATGAAAGTCAATCATTTTCTGTTGGTACTGTGGCATCATCCTTGGAGAAGATAGTATGCTGCTCAGTGTTAGGCTCACACCTACATCTAACACATACTCTGAGAGCTATATCATGTCTCTCTACATATAGCTCAGGCAGGTACATCTCAGGTCGTTCATGACCACTATGACTAAGCCACGCTAGTACTTGTGGTTTAGTGACCTGAATGCCTGAGTAATCTAGTGAATCCTGGCCATTGACAGGCAAATAACTGAGAACTTTTCCTTATTCTGCCTGGTTATGGGCACATCAATGTGCCTCACAATGGAGAATCCAATGACTGAAATATTGAGTTGTGTGGTGTTATGCCTTATTGGTTCAGCAGTTGAGAGACTACATGGAGTAGTTTTATGTGTATGGTATGGGAGTTGTTTTGTTTGTGTGCACATGGAGTTGCTCAGGACAGCATCTGGAAAGCCTTTGAGGTTTGGACAAGTTACAAGTGATCTCTGCATATGTGTGTATATGTGTCTGGCCCTTAGTTAATGTGGTGAGTGTTGTGTGGGTGTCACTGACATCTTTTATGATGCTTTTTTTGTCTGCTTGTGAGAGTCTTGCCTCCATTGACATTGTGTAACTAGACCTCTCATATACTGTATTTTTATGTGCCAGAATTAAGTGGTTATCAGGAATCATGAGACTGTTGCTACAGTGCTTTAGGATGCCCATGTCTACCAACCTGGCAGCAGAGAAACCAGGAAAGTGCCTATTCATGGTCCCTGGGTCTTAATATGTGTTTTACAAGGGAATAGAATGGGGGGTATTAGCTAATGGAGGAGGTCTGGCTGCTTTAGGTAGTGTAATTTACAGCTAACTGATGCAGTGATGCTATGCAGCATGCAGACCTGTTGTTCCTTGAACAGCAAGAGATTGTGGACATTTTGGAAAGGGTACTTATGGGTTTGGGTGCTGTAAGAGTGTAATCTAGAGCTAACTAAATGTGGTAATGCTGCCTAGTATGCAAACCAGTTGTTTCATGAGCAATGTGGGACTGTGGGACAATTCAGAGAGAGAGTTCTTATAGAAAAAAATAAAATGTCTAGGTGCTTACAACTATACAGGGCACCCCTAACCACTGCTGAGTAAAGTGCAGCATCGCCCAAACACAAGACGTATATACAAGCTAAACAAATATCAACTTTTAAAGCAGGTTTGCCCTCATGTGTACAGCAAAACACAACAAACTGGTATAAAAAACGAACAAAGCCACGAAAACCTTGCTCCAGCAATCCAAAAGAACAATATAAGCAAAAATGTAAGCAGGAACAAACTGCTACCAAGAGCCAAACAGTATCCTTAACGCCACTTTATTAGGAAACGTTTTCGCCTTGCTAACTCGCTTGGCTTCTTCAGAGGAATTTTAAAAAACAATTTTCAAAGTGCAACATATATATGAAAACAGAAGGAAGTGATGTCATTAAGTCAACTTTTTTAAAAAAACATTTACATTCAATGTAAATTAACTAAATATTTGTTAATAAGTAAATTAATACATTTAATTAAATACTATATCAAAGTTATATACTATAACTTAAAAAGTGTTAAATTAAAAATCATTTGTAATAAGTAAGAACTACTTGTCCAAATGAAGAATGTAAAAACCATTTAGTAAAATACAATTTGAAAGAATTATAATAAAACTAGGTGAATTACTATCTCTAGACTGTTGTTATAACTCAAACCAGTACTATATGTTAATACTCATAATGGTATTCGAAACGTTCCAAAACCAGAAAAAATTCTTTTGGAAATTAAAAATAAAAAGTGTGTAAATGTAGAAGTCAAAAATGCTCTTAAAGCACGAAAATCAAGTAGTCTATATACAATTTAAATTTAATCAACGAAAGTAACTTCTTAATTTTAAAACTGGCATGATATTACAATTGTCATTTAATCCAGGAAAATGGAATGCATCTGTCCTGAATTGCCACTCTAATTCTTTAATTTCCAAAAGTAATGTAGTAGGACCCCCTCTGACTGATGTTGTTATCTGATCAATCGCCATGAATGAAAAACTATGCCCTTCATGATCCATTAAATGCTTGGCTAGGGCATTATTTTCGTTTCTATTATTCATGGCATAAATATGCTCGTATACTCTGTCACGCAATCTGCGGTCCGTCTTTCCAATGTAGAAAGACGGACAGCAGTTACAAACAACATACACTACAGATTTACTCTCACAGTTGAGGGGGTACCTAATATTATACTTGCTACCTCTCACTATAAATGTCTGGCCGGATCTTATTTTACTACATCTATTACAGAACCCACATGGGTACATACCCAATTTTTTGTTAAAACTTTTCTCTAAAGTATTCCTCTGTAATAGCTCTTTTAAGTTCCTGTTTCTTTTAAATACAAATTTAGGAAAATGCCCAAATTTCTTCACTAAATTGGGGTTACTCAAAATAAAATCCCAATTCTTCTGGATAATTGCGACAATTTCCCTGGAGTCAAAACTGAATGTGGTCACGTAACACAAAGCTGGGTCAATGTCATTTGTCTCTTTATGAACCACAGGGTTATTCCCCAATGACCGAACATGAATGGATGAAAAACCAACATCATGTTGCGAATCAATGTTCAGGGCAACATTCGATAAAATCGCCTTGTAAAAACCATTGTTTCTTTTTAAAGTCACTTCATTTAAAATCTCATACACAAATTTAGATGGGTATTTCCGTTTCAAAAACAGTTCTGTTAACAAAGTACACTCTTCATGGTAATATTCTATCGTACTGCACATTCTTGCTGCTCTAACGAATTGTCCTTTGACAATGGCTTTTTTCTGTCTATAAGGATGATGGCTAGAGAAATGCAAGAATGAATTGCAGTACGTAGGTTTTCTGTGTATCTTTGAAATAAAAGAACATGTTTGAAAGTTTTTTTCAAGCTTCACATCAAGATAATCAATACTTGACGTCGAAAACTTGTAAGTGAATTTTAAAAATTCTGAGGTGTTATTAATAGATGACACAAAAGAGTCTGCCATAATTCTATCACCTTCAAATAAGATGAAAATATCATCTAAAAATCTCGTGTAGTATTTGACTGGTTTCACAAGGTCAGATGAGGAAAAAACAAAATGTTTCTCCCAGTAGCTCATGAAAAAATTAGCCACTGATGCTCCACAAGGAGAGCCCATGGCTACTCCTTGTTTTTGTAAATAGTATTTCTTGTCAAAAATAAAGTAGTTCAAAGATAATACTATGTCCAAAATCTCAGTGATCACATCAATTTCAATTTTTGGAGCTCCTATCTCTGATAACAATAAGGCTAACCATTCAAGAGCTTCTTGGAGGGGTATTGAGGTATATAGGTCAACCACATCAACAGTGAGAAAATTAACATCACTGTTGAAGGGTTGAATATTAATGGCTTCCAAAAAGGACCATGAGTCTTTACAAATCCCAGGTAAGTGTCTCACATATTTAGATAACAATTTATCCACAAGTTTTGCACATGGATAGGTCATTGAAGACCTTCCATCAATTAAGGCCCTCATTGGTGGACTCCTCAAATCTTTATGTACCTTCGGTATACCGAACATGACCGGTATTTTTGGTAATGTCATGTCTATATAGTTGTACATATCCAAGTCAATTTTATTTTCCAGAAATAAATCTCGAAAATACCCCTTTATTCTTTTTTGGGCTACTTGAATCTCATTAAGAGATGCTTCTGCATACGCGTGGGGTCTCCAATATAGAAAACATTTTTTCTTTATAAGTTTGTTCATCAAATATCACTAGGCCTCCACCTTTGTCAGGTTTGAGAAGTCGAACTGGTGTATTACAAAGGTTTCCTAACATTTCAGTTTGGGCCTTAGTAGTATTAAATACATAATTAGAACATTTCAAAGACCTATTGTTAAACAAGTGTCTCAAATCAACCTCACAAGCCTGCTCAAAAGAAATTAAAGATGGATGAAGGGGTGGATTGAAAACACTAGGCAGTTTTAAAGGTTGGGAAGAACCAAGACTGACAGTCTCATTGTTGTAAAATAATTTCAAATTAAGTTTTCTAACAAAACATTTTAAATTAATCAGTTCTCTTGATGCATCACCAAACTTACTAGGCACAAAAGTGTACCCATACGCCAACAGGTCAATTAATTCTTTAGAAAGGTGGAGGTCGGTGAAATTGTAAATTTTAAAGTCACCATTTTGGTTCAATAAAATTTTTGGACCTTGTTGGACAACAGTTTCGTTAAACTCAGAAACATCACCTGGACCTCTAGTCATTGCCTCTCCAATGGGAACTGGAGTAATAGTCATTTCCAATTCTGTCTCCTGTTGTTCCGTGATCGTGGGTTGCGTTGTTCTAAAAAATTATCATTGTTGTTGTAAAAATTGTTGTTGCCTTTGTTGTTGTTAACACTAGCGCCCTTAATTCTATTGCTACGTCTTGGACCTGAATTGGGGTTGTTATCAGTATCCTGGTCTAGTAAGCCTTCATTGTTATCATCCCCAATGTCATTATATGCTACAGAATTTGTACCACTGCTCGCCCCTTTGGCTAGTGATGATTTGTGTTCCGAAAAACGGAGTTTGGGGTAAGCATTATCATTCTGATAAGCTTGTCTGTCTCTCACCAATTTCTTGGCTTTATTCAGTTTGAGCTTAACTAGCATTGCCTCTATGCTAGTAAGTGTCCGGTCATAGTCAATTTTAAACATGTGAAAATTCAGGTCTTCTTTTAGTTGTCTGTCAAGTAAGTCAATGTCTTTCAATAACTGCCCAACCTGGAGCTCATAATGTTTTATTATGAGCTGAAGTAATTGGAATCCTTGTGTTTGAAACAAATCTTTCAGTTCTTTAAAAAAGGATTCAGTGTTAAGTAACCCCGATGGAGCAAATGGGTTACGTAGGCCTTTTGGAATAAGCCCTTCCTGTATACACTGTTTAAAATACACTGATTCCAATTGTAGTTTTTTTAATTTTAAAACATAATTATCGAATACTTTCAGCTTATCTGATAAGGTGGTAGTAGTATCAGTAGCATTTATTAAACCCATATTGTCCATGTTAACAGTAGAGAAGTTAAAAGCTTCAGTATTCGTTAACCAGGCTGTTGTATTAGAAAAATGACTTACATTGTTAGAAGTACCAGAAATATGTAACCCTCCTCGCATTTGCAGAGGGTTTGAACGGTCGCTCAAATCTCCGTTAACTCCTGAAGTGCCCGGTCTCGGCATAGTTTGAGAAACCTCCCTCTGTTGTGTTGTTACACTAGGATTTGGCACACTTCTACTAGCGGTAGTCGCAACCAACGTAGGTTGAAGTGGTTGCGCTGCTGGAATAAAATCATCTCTTGATGGTCCCGTCATATTAGATGATCCGGATAGTCTACTTCCTTCCAACATACCGCTGCTTTCATTGATCTCCCTCCTTTCCACAGCATCAAGTCTCGCATTCAGCCTGTCCAGTTTATCGGACAAGGCTGCTAGTATTGTAGACATTGTAGACATTTTCACGGTAATGTTCGGGTTGTCGTCAGTACGCTCATTGAGCGTTTCAGTTATAAATATGTTCGGAGTACTAGGGCTAACAGGTCTGTCCGTGGCCATACCTCAAAACCAACGAGTACAGCAAAACACAACAAACTGGTATAAAAAACGAACAAAGCCACGAAAACCTTGCTCCAGCAATCCAAAAGAACAATATAAGCAAAAATGTAAGCAGGAACAAACTGCTACCAAGAGCCAAACAGTATCCTTAACGCCACTTTATTAGGAAACGTTTTCGCCTTGCTAACTCGCTTGGCTTCTTCAGAGGAATTTTAAAAAACAATTTTCAAAGTGCAACATATATATGAAAACAGAAGGAAGTGATGTCATTAAGTCAACTTTTTTAAAAAAACATTTACATTCAATGTAAATTAACTAAATATTTGTTAATAAGTAAATTAATACATTTAATTAAATACTATATCAAAGTTATATACTATAACTTAAAAAGTGTTAAATTAAAAATCATTTGTAATAAGTAAGAACTACTTGTCCAAATGAAGAATGTAAAAACCATTTAGTAAAATACAATTTGAAAGAATTATAATAAAACTAGGTGAATTACTATCTCTAGACTGTTGTTATAACTCAAACCAGTACTATATGTTAATACTCATAATGGTATTCGAAACGTTCCAAAACCAGAAAAAATTCTTTTGGAAATTAAAAATAAAAAGTGTGTAAATGTAGAAGTCAAAAATGCTCTTAAAGCACGAAAATCAAGTAGTCTATATACAATCTAAATTTAATCAACGAAAGTAACTTCTTAATTTTAAAACTGGCATGATATTACAATTGCCATTTAATCCAGGAAAATGGAATGCATCTGTCCTGAATTGCCACTCTAATTCTTTAATTTCCAAAAGTAATGTAGTAGGGCCCCCTCTGATTGATGTTGTTATCTGATCAATCGCCATGAATGAAAAACTATGCCCTTCATGATCCATTAAATGCTTGGCTAGGGCATTATTTTCGTTTCTATTATTCATGGCATAAATATGCTCGGATACTCTGTCACGCAATCTGCGGTCCGTCTTTCCAATGTAGAAAGACGGACAGCAGTTACACAGAGCAACATACACTACAGATTTACTCTCACAGTTGAGGGGGTACCTAATATTATACTTGCTACCTCTCACTATAAATGTCTGGCCGGATCTTATTTTACTACATCTATTACAGAACCCACATGGGTACATACCCAATTTTTTGTTAAAACTTTTCTCTAAAGTATTCCTCTGTAATAGCTCTTTTAAGTTCCTGTTTCTTTTAAATACAAATTTAGGAAAATGCCCAAATTTCTTCACTAAATTGGGGTTACTCAAAATAAAATCCCAATTCTTCTGGATAATTGCGACTATTTCCCTGGAGTCAAAACTGAATGTGGTCACGTAACACAAAGCTGGGTCAATGTCATTTGTCTCTTTATGAACCACAGGGTTATTCCCCAATGATCGAACATGAATGGATGAAAAACCAATATCATGTTGCGAATCAATGTTCAGGGCAACATTCGATAAAATCGCCTTGTAAAAACCATTGCTTCTTTTTAAAGTCACTTCATTTAAAATCTCATACACAAATTTAGATGGGTATTTTCGTTTCAAAAACAGTTCTGTTAACAAAGTACACTCTTCATAATTAAGAAGTTACTTTCGTTGATTAAATTTAGATTGTATATAGACTACTTGATTTTCGTGCTTTAAGAGCATTTTTGACTTCTACATTTACACACTTTTTATTTTTAATTTCCAAAAGAATTTTTTCTGGTTTTGGAACGTTTCGAATACCATTATGAGTATTAACATATAGTACTGGTTTGAGTTATAACAACAGTCTAGAGATAGTAATTCACCTAGTTTTATTATAATTCTTTCAAATTGTATTTTACTAAATGGTTTTTACATTCTTCATTTGGACAAGTAGTTCTTACTTATTACAAATGATTTTTAATTTAACACTTTTTAAGTTATAGTATATAACTTTGATATAGTATTTAATTAAATGTATTCATTTACTTATTAACAAATATTTAGTTAATTTACATTGAATGTAAATGTTTTTTTTAAAAAGTTGACTTAATGACATCACTTCCTTCTGTTTTCATATATATGTTGCACTTTGAAAATTGTTTTTTAAAATTCCTCTGAAGAAGCCAAGCGAGTTAGCAAGGCGAAAACGTTTCCTAATAAAGTGGCGTTAAGGATACTGTTTGGCTCTTGGTAGCAGTTTGTTCCTGCTTACATTTTTGCTTATATTGTTCTTTTGGATTGCTGGAGCAAGGTTTTCGTGGCTTTGTTCGTTTTTTATACCAGTTTGTTGTGTTTTGCTGTACTCGTTGGTTTTAAGGTATGGCCACGGACAGACCTGTTAGCCCTAGTACTCCGAACATATTTATAACCGAAACGCTCAATGAGCGTACTGACGACAACCCGAACATTACCGTGAAAATGTCTACAATGTCTACAATACTAGCAGCCTTGTCCGATAAACTGGACAGGCTGAATGCGAGACTTGATGCTGTGGAAAGGAGGGAGATCAATGAAAGCAGCGGTATGTTGGAAGGAAGTAGACTATCCGGATCATCTAATATGACGGGACCATCAAGAGATGATTTTATTCCAGCAGCGCAACCACTTCAACCTACGTTGGTTGCGACTACCGCTAGTAGAAGTGTGCCAAATCCTAGTGTAACAACACAACAGAGGGAGGTTTCTCAAACTATGCCGAGACCGGGCACTTCAGGAGTTAACGGAGATTTGAGCGACCGTTCAAACCCTCTGCAAATGCGAGGAGGGTTACCTATTTCTGGTGCTTCTAACAATGTAAGTCATTTTTCTAATACAACAGCCTGGTTAACGAATACTGAAGCTTTTAACTTCTCTACTGTTAACATGGACAATATGGGTTTAATAAATGCTACTGATACTACTACCACCTTATCAGATAAGCTGAAAGTATTCGATAATTATGTTTTAAAATTAAAAAAACTACAATTGGAATCAGCATATTTTAAACAGTGTATACAGGAAGGGCTTATTCCAAAAGGCCTACGTAACCCATTCGCTCCATCGGGGTTACTTAACACTGAATCCTTTTTTAAAGAACTGAAAGATTTGTTTCAAACACAAGGATTCCAATTACTTCAGCTCATAATAAAACATTATGAGCTCCAGGTTGGGCAGTTATTGAAAGACATTGACTTACTTGACAGACAACTAAAAGAAGACCTGAATTTTCACATGTTTAAAATTGACTATGACCGGACACTTACTAGCATAGAGGCAATGCTAGTTAAGCTCAAACTGAATAAAGCCAAGAAATTGGTGAGAGACAGACAAGCTTATCAGAATGATAATGCTTACCCCAAACTCCGTTTTTCGGAACACAAATCATCACTAGCCAAAGGGGCGAGCAGTGGTACAAATTCTGTAGCATATAATGACATTGGGGATGATAACAATGAAGGCTTACTAGACCAGGATACTGATAACAACCCCAATTCAGGTCCAAGACGTAGCAATAGAATTAAGGGCGCTAGTGTTAACAACAACAAAGGCAACAACAATTTTTACAACAACAATGATAATTTTTTAGAACAACGCAACCCACGATCACGGAACAACAGGAGACAGAATTGGAAATGACTATTACTCCAGTTCCCATTGGAGAGGCAATGACTAGAGGTCCAGGTGATGTTTCTGAGTTTAACGAAACTGTTGTCCAACAAGGTCCAAAAATTTTATTGAACCAAAATGGTGACTTTAAAATTTACAATTTCACCGACCTCCACCTTTCTAAAGAATTAATTGACCTGTTGGCGTATGGGTACACTTTTGTGCCTAGTAAGTTTGGTGATGTATCAAGAGAACTGATTAATTTAAAATGTTTTGTTAGAAAACTTAATTTGAAATTATTTTACAACAATGAGACTGTCAGTCTTGGTTCTTCCCAACCTTTAAAACTGCCTAGTGTTTTCAATCCACCCCTTCATCCATCTTTAATTTCTTTTGAGCAGACTTGTGAGGTTGATTTGAGACACTTGTTTAACAATAGGTCTTTGAAATGTTCTAATTATGTGTTTAATACTACTAAGGCCCAAACTGAAATGTTAGGAAACCTTTGTAATACACCAGTTCGACTTCTCAAACCTGACAAAGGTGGAGGCCTAGTGATATTTGATGATCAAACTTATAAAGAAAAAATGTTTTCTATATTGGAGACCCCCGCGTATGCAGAAGCATCTCTTAATGAGATTCAAGTAGCCCAAAAAAGAATAAAGGGGTATTTTCGAGATTTATTTCTGGAAAATAAAATTGACTTGGATATGTACAACTATATAGACATGACATTACCAAAAATACCGGTCATGTTCGGTATACCGAAGGTACATAAAGATTTGAGGAGTCCACCAATGAGGGCCTTAATTGATGGAAGGTCTTCAATGACCTATCCATGTGCAAAACTTGTGGATAAATTGTTATCTAAATATGTGAGACACTTACCTGGGATTTGTAAAGACTCATGGTCCTTTTTGGAAGCCATTAATATTCAACCCTTCAACAGTGATGTTAATTTTCTCACTGTTGATGTGGTTGACCTATATACCTCAATACCCCACCAAGAAGCTCTTGAATGGTTAGCCTTATTGTTATCAGAGATAGGAGCTCCAAAAATTGAAATTGATGTGATCACTGAGATTTTGGACATAGTATTATCTTTGAACTACTTTATTTTTGACAAGAAATACTATTTACAAAAACAAGGAGTAGCCATGGGCTCTCCTTGTGGAGCATCAGTGGCTAATTTTTTCATGAGCTACTGGGAGAAACATTTTGTTTTTTCCTCATCTGACCTTGTGAAACCAGTCAAATACTACACGAGATTTTTAGATGATATTTTCATCTTATTTGAAGGTGATAGAATTATGGCAGACTCTTTTGTGTCATCTATTAATAACACCTCAGAATTTTTAAAATTCACTTACAAGTTTTCGACATCAAGCATTGATTATCTTGATGTGAAGCTTGAAAAAGACTTTCAAACATGTTCTTTTATTTCAAAGATACACAGAAAACCTACGTACTGCAATTCATTCTTGCATTTCTCTAGCCATCATCCTTATAGACAGAAAAAAGCCATTGTCAAAGGACAATTCGTTAGAGCAGCAAGAATGTGCAGTACGATAGAATATTACCATGAAGAGTGTACTTTGTTAACAGAACTGTTTTTGAAACGGAAATACCCATCTAAATTTGTGTATGAGATTTTAAATGAAGTGACTTTAAAAAGAAACAATGGTTTTTACAAGGCGATTTTATCGAATGTTGCCCTGAACATTGATTCGCAACATGATGTTGGTTTTTCATCCATTCATGTTCGGTCATTGGGGAATTACCCTGTGGTTCATAAAGAGACAAATGACATTGACCCAGCTTTGTGTTACGTGACCACATTCAGTTTTGACTCCAGGGAAATTGTCGCAATTATCCAGAAGAATTGGGATTTTATTTTGAGTAACCCCAATTTAGTGAAGAAATTTGGGCATTTTCCTAAATTTGTATTTAAAAGAAACAGGAACTTAAAAGAGCTATTACAGAGGAATACTTTAGAGAAAAGTTTTAACAAAAAATTGGGTATGTACCCATGTGGGTTCTGTAATAGATGTAGTAAAATAAGATCCGGCCAGACATTTATAGTGAGAGGTAGCAAGTATAATATTAGGTACCCCCTCAACTGTGAGAGTAAATCTGTAGTGTATGTTGCTCTGTGTAACTGCTGTCCGTCTTTCTACATTGGAAAGACGGACCGCAGATTGCGTGACAGAGTATCCGAGCATATTTATGCCATGAATAATAGAAACGAAAATAATGCCCTAGCCAAGCATTTAATGGATCATGAAGGGCATAGTTTTTCATTCATGGCGATTGATCAGATAACAACATCAATCAGAGGGGGTCCTACTACATTACTTTTGGAAATTAAAGAATTAGAGTGGCAATTCAGGACAGATGCATTCCATTTTCCTGGATTAAATGACAATTGTAATATCATGCCCGTTTTAAAATTAAGAAGTTACTTTCATTGATTAAATTTAGATTGTATATAGACTACTTGATTTTCGTGCTTTAAGAGCATTTTTGACTTCTACATTTACACACTTTTTATTTTTAATTTCCAAAAGAATTTTTTCTGGTTTTGGAACGTTTCGAATACCATTATGAGTATTAACATATAGTACTGGTTTGAGTTATAACAACAGTCTAGAGATAGTAATTCACCTAGTTTTATTATAATTCTTTCAAATTGTATTTTACTAAATGGTTTTTACATTCTTCATTTGGACAAGTAGTTCTTACTTATTACAAATGATTTTTAATTTAACACTTTTTAAGTTATAGTATATAACTTTGATATAGTATTTAATTAAATGTATTCATTTACTTATTAACAAATATTTAGTTAATTTACATTGAATGTAAATGTTTTTTTAAAAAAGTTGACTTAATGACATCACTTCCTTCTGTTTTCATATATATGTTGCACTTTGAAAATTGTTTTTTAAAATTCCTCTGAAGAAGCCAAGCGAGTTAGCAAGGCGAAAACGTTTCCTAATAAAGTGGCGTTAAGGATACTGTTTGGCTCTTGGTAGCAGTTTGTTCCTGCTTACATTTTTGCTTATATTGTTCTTTTGGATTGCTGGAGCAAGGTTTTCGTGGCTTTGTTCGTTTTTTATACAGGTTTGCCCTCATGCCAATCAAATAAGTACACAGTAAGCTATCCCCAGCAATTCCCAGCACATATAGGTGAGATCAGCCCTCTTCCATCACAAGAGTGCAGACTTTTAACCCTCTTAACTCATTCTGCCTAAAACACCTTTTTTGTACATTTCCTGTTCACAGCCATAGCTCCGCATGGAGTCCAGAATTTTTATGCCTCTGCCTTCTTTAACTAAGCTACTTATAATAAGCAATATTAGAAAATGCAAGGATTTATTAATAAAATGCCACTGAAATTGTTAATCTAGGATGTGCTGCAATACAGAAATTAATCATTCTTTGTCAGTTTTTATTCATATTTTCTTATGTCATATAACTGAGTGTCCTACATGTTGCTAGGGGATATGGCGTGATACTCATGGGGTGATAGGAGAAATTCATTGTCAATGTCCATTTATATCACACTATGCCTGCAATATTACTAGTTGTCTTTTAGCAATTATGAAAATAAAAAATATTTCTATGTGTACTTAATACTATAGAAACCAAGTGACTTACAAAATGTTGCATGACATCAGGCAAAATCTTAGCTGTTGAATAAAACAATATTTGATCCTTACACTGTAGGTTGCACATCTTTAGAGATATTCAGTGTTGTTTATATTGCTAAGTATACAGTTAAGCACATGTTTTCATATTTCTGTGAATATCTCAATAAACATTCACTCACAGAGGGATTTCGTGTTGTCATGCGAAAGCTTATATCTGGTTACGAAAATGCTCTAACAGCACATGTCTAGGTTGTAAAGGTTCCAAGATATGAGAATTCAGTTGTGAAAGTTTAGCAAAAAATATAATTTGGGATTTCTATGCAATGAAATTTGTAATAGCATTTATGACTATGAATGTGCCGAGTATTATGTCTGAAAATCAAACGTCTTACTTACAACAATGTTATTTTTGCAATTTTAATAGTTTTGACTATTCAGAAAATATTTACATTTATCAATCTTATACTTTTTAAGTTTATTTTTCAGAAAATGTTCAAGAATGCAGGATGTGTATAGGTTGCTAGAGGTGTGACATTTCACACCACACAGGTGTTAATGTAAAACTGACTTGTTTGAAGCACAAGTGATAGCTGCCTAAAATCACTGACAACAGATACAATGTATTTAGACCATGACAATTGCAAAACAACATTCCTTACACCAGTACAAAATGGCACTAAAAACTCTAAGCAAGTGCAGCAAAAAATAAATAACAGTGGAGTCCTCAATAATGTAATGAAAACAAACAGTAAAAGTGGAAAATTATATTTAAATCATTTTTCTTGCCAAGGATGGCTTCAGATGCCAAAAAAATTCCTCAAACTTTTTGGCGTCATTGCCAAACGCTGAATAGCAATGGTTAAGTGAACTTGTTTTTAAATGTTTCCTGCTTGGGTGTAAATATGTATTCAGCCACTCTTCTATAAAATTATGACTTCATTAGATTCAAACCCAGCATCATCCGTTTTATTTCTCTACGATCATTGTACTTACACCTTGTGTTACCAGACAAGTTCATTTTCACTGAGTACTATCCAGGATGTTGTCAGCTATACACCAGCTCAAGGGTTGTTGCCCTACAGAAGGCAAATTAAATTAAAATTGTAACTTTTTTCCTTAGGCAGTGAACTGTCATTTGCTGCTAGGGACTACTAGCAGTCCAGAGTGTGCAATGCCAAGTGGTGTGCAAAAGATGAACAGAAAAGAAAAAGAAAATTTTACTGAAATAGAAAAAACTTATAAATCAAGTAGTTAAAATGTATATATTTGATATTTCCTCAGCTGTGTTTGTGTTAATGTAATGATGTTTAATGCACAAACATTCATGTTGAATACAACCATTGATTGGAACGCCAAAGCAGCAAGGAATTTACAAGACACAGTTCAGATTTGTATCACTATATGCAACACACATTCTACTTTGAAAATAAAAAAGAGGTTGCTTATACACAATATGTCACAGTATCAGTTGACATTACAGGTGCAACTGAAAAAAATCATTACCTTTGCCTGTGTAGTGTAAAGTTAGCTGTGTGGATTGCAGTGATACTGGCAAGAAAGCAGATTCTATTTCCTCACACAATATAAAGCAAAACATTTGAGAACTACACCTCTTTGCTGTTCTTTATTTTGCAAACATCATTCAAATGTCTGTGCTTCTTTGCTATGTGCTTTGCTCTGCAGTTGATATATGTTTCAATGATAAATCTGCTTCCTTAAAATTGCAGGCACAGTTGCATTCAGAGGCAGAATCTGTTGTCATAAACAATTCATATGAATGTTCCTCTCATAAGTCAGTCAATGGTAGTCACAAAATATCTTCACTGTTTTCCTGTCACATACTGACTGATACTGTAGTCAGAGTAATCATTCACACTTGCAGGTAACAACTGTTGGTACTCATCCTTTGAGAGGTACGGCATGTGCATGCAATCATGTAGGTCCTTACTTAGTGCATATTTTGGGATATAAGAATGCTAAGGAGGGCACATCTCATTTTCATATTCACAAGACTGACAGGGCTGAATCTGGACCATATCAAGGTAATTGTGTAGGTAAGGAATGTGCACCATGATAAGGGAGACTGTTTATCCAGAGAACCACATGCTGAAAATTACTTACCAAACATGTTTCTCATGTCACAACTAACTTGCAAAGGTAAGTTGCTTTTTTTAACACAATGTTGTATTTACACTTTAGTGATAGATTGCATTTCACAATAGTGTTGTATCACTTTCTAGTAAGGCAAAGGTTTCATGTTTGTAGCCCACAAACATGTTAAGCCTATGATATATATAACTGGCCACACTCCTGACAAGCGGACATCCAAGAACACTTTTACCAATCTATTCTGGAAAAATATATGTTGTTTTGATTAATGCTGAAATGTACTACTCAGTTAAACAGCAGTTGTCATCTTTACTTGACCTGTACACTTGTTTTTCATTTCTTTTACTGTTTTTTTTTGGAGGGTTGGACTATTTACTTGTGTGTTTCAATGTGGAGCTTTAACTTTTTTTACATATTTTCTATGTTGATGTTAGTTCTGACATGCAGGACAACACCAGTTGATATAGTGAAGAACTCTTCCACTCACATCTTTGGTGTAAGGCTTTTCCTCATGTATTGTCCCCCACCACCACCTTGTGGCAGTTATGGATGACTGTGCCCTGGCCTTTCCACATTTTACTGTAGTTATGATTCCATGCATATGGGTGTGTGTTGTTATGTCTTTCGGCTTTTCCCAGTTAGGGGTTGCCACAGCGGAACTCCGGTCCGCTAATGATTGGCAGTAGATTTTTACATGCCGAGTTGCCGGCCTCACATACAACCTTCAATGAAGGTACGCCCATTCAAGCATGTCTCCACACAGAAGACGCTCTAGCTGAGAATTGAACAGGACAACGTCTTACTGCGAGGCGACAATGCTACCGCAGCACCACCACCGCAGTTGCTATTTACACATTATTATGCAAACCCCACAGGTGGATATTGCAGACATCTGAGTCATACAGTATTACTAACATTACTGTACACAGGACAGATGTGTCATCTTAATGACCTATAACTACTTGCATATGGAACTAAGCAATATATATATTTTTTTAAATAGGATTCACACTTAAACTTGGGTCTTAAATGTGGGTGGAAGGTTGCATGTGTGCTATACTGATTCCCTGTCTACCCAGTTTTGCTGTACAGTTCTCTGTGTCATACAATCCATCATAAGCCAAACAGGATATAAAAACCCTTGTTCTTCTTCTTCTGGGTAGAAGTTTGGCAAAATCAGCAGCAGCACCAACACATTAATTAAAGCCCATACAACATTCTAATTGCAGCAGCAAATACTAATGTTATTGGGGTCTATATTAGATCACTGAATGTTCAAAATTTAGAGTGTTCTAATATCGACCCATTTTCAGTGAATGCTGAAAATATCGAAGAAATAGAAAACCAAATTTTTTCCTTTGGAAAGAATTTGGTTTTCCATTTCTCTTGCTTTGGTATTTTCAGAGTTGTGGCGGTAAGTTACGGGTCAGGTACATGTAAGTGTTCGATTGTGTGAACGTGAGGATTAGGGCGGGTTAGGTGAGTTAGGGTTAGAGCACGGGTCAGGTAAGTGTTCGATTGTGTGGATGTGAGGGTTAGGGCAGGCTAGGTGAGTTAGGGTTAGGGCATGGGTGAGGTGACTGTGTGATAGTGACAGACCTTAGGCTTAGGGTTTGGGTTAAGGTAAGTGGATAGTTAGTGGTGCATATATAGTTTAGTGTAGGGTTAGGTGTAAGAGTTTAGGTGCATGTGTGTGGATTGCCGTTTGTTTGGTGTGCTTGTGCTGTGTGTATGTTTTTTGGAAAAGTGAATTTTTTCCCTAGGAAAAAATTCACTGTCCTGAATGTTCGATGTTTTAAATTTTCAATTCATAGGGTTAAATATTAGAACACTCGAAATTTTGAATGCTCAGTGTTCTAATATAGACCCTGTTATTGTGGCTGTAATTCAAATAGTTTTGGATTTCTGGACAAATGTCTACACCGCATGAAAATGACTGATGTATGGCTTCCTGAATGGCTCCACCATGTAAGATTAGTTAATTAGCATGCAATTTTGCTACTTATGCTATCATTAGAATAATCCGCCAAATAGTTTTACTCTGCAGCTCTACACTAAGTGTAGAGCCGTTTAATGAATATAACATAACATGGTGTTTCAAGAAACAACTGAAGCCTCTCTTTCTCGTATTTTCTTTGCAACCTGGGTATACTCATATGCAGCTGCATCAATTGATATTAATGATACAAATGTACAGCAATCTAGATACCAAAATATCAGATACAAAGTTGTTGGACATTCAGTTACCAAAAGGATAAACTGAGACTAATTCAGGTATCTTCTCTTAGAATATAGACCATGTATTTCTGGAATACAATTCAGATGAGAACTGGACAAAGATCAGATGACACCTACAGGCTTAATGTTTGGTAAAACAAGGCATTGTTCATGACAGGACATTGGACTCCTGTAATCCCAGCAAGTTTCTTTGTAGTATACATTAGTCTTTATTGCTGAAGTGGTACGATTCTTGCAATAACTAAAACTGCATTTCTGTCAAAAACAAAAAAAAATCTCTTCATTTAATTAACTGCTGATGTTTTGTGACACATGCAAGAACAGCTGTTGCTAAGTGATTCTACGGAAGTCATTAAGAAAGCCACACAAAACAGAATCATAAAACAAAATTAAGCATGACCAAAATGTTTCCAGCATGAATTAAGTCAAATAAATGTGCCAAGGATCCAAATCGTCGAACTGCATTCACCAAAAAATCCTGCTAAAAATCATTATTTAAAGTGTCTATCTAAACAAAAGTGCTTTGTGGATGATATTTTTTTGATTTGGAGAGGTAGTAATGAAGAATTACAAAAGTTTAGAACATTTTTTGGATCAATCTACTGAATTTTTGAAATTTGAAATGAAAGTATCAAATTTATTTATTGATTTCTTAGATGTACGTATTATGGTAACTAAGAATGGTCTGGATACATGTATTTATAAAAAGGATGTATGTACCAATAAGTATCTTCACAAGAGCAGCATGCATGCTAATCATGTCTTCAGGAGTGTGGCTAAAAGCCAATACCTGAGAGCCAGTAGGTTAAATACAGGAATGGATTCATGTACAAAGCAAATTAATCAAATGACTGAAGATTTTGTAATGAAAGGTTATGACATCAATGAGCTAACTCGTATTATAGATTATGTTGTCTCACTTAGGGATAATAGAACAAAGCCTTTTTTCTCAGAACAACTTAGGGGTATGTCTAGTCAGGGTGGGTCTAATAAAAGACAACCACTAAGATATGTTATGACATATAGTAGAGCTACTGAAAACATAGAGTTTATTATTAGAGAAAACTGTGATATGCTTAAAACTATCCCAGGGCATGAGAGATGGTTACATAATGCACCTTTATTTAGTTACAAAAATTGTAACAATTTGAAACAACATTTATGTTATAAAGATTTTTCTTTTAACAAACTAAAAGGTGTTGAATTTAAGAAGAAAGGAACCATCCCATGCCATAAGTGCTCTTGTTGTGTTAATATATGTCAATTGAATGAGTTTATGCATCCTTCTAGTAATAGAAAATATTTATTTAATTGTACTGCAACATGTAATACAACTATGATTGTTTATCTAGCAACTTGTACTACTTGTTCAGCATTCTACATAGGAAAATTCTCTAGGAGACTGTGAGACAGGATTCTGGAGTATAAATCTAATATACGTAGGAAAACTGAGACTAATTCTCTAGCGAAACATACAAGAACAGGGCACCTTTCATCAATTTTATTTAGGGTTATTGAATATCTGAAACCTAGCTTGAGACATGGGGACATTATTAATAGACTTGATATAAAGGAATATGAATGGCTTGTTCGTATGCATGCAGATACCTATCCAGGTCTGAATAAACAGGTTGCACTGAAAGCAAACCTGAAAATGAAACAACAAAAAATTGCTTGATGTTAGATATTTTTGATAAAAATATTTTTACTAGAAAGGTGTTTTTTTGGAGAATCTATGGTTATGTTTTTGTTATATATATATATATATATATATATATATATATATATATATATATATATATTTTATTACTAAGGTATTTTTAATATATTGCTGAATTGCCCATTTAAATATGGATTTTGGAGTGTGTTGATATAATTAATCCTCTATGTTGATAGGATGGCTGTGTCATGTGAGTATTTTTAAATTTGTATTTATTGATGGTTAAGTTTAATGGTTTTTAAACACTGATGAAGGACTTTTATGTCTGAAAGCTTTGCTGTTTTATTAAAAAACTCTTGCATTTGTAGATAAGTGACTTTGTTTCTTTTGCCTTTTTACTATGTAAAGGTAGCAGAACAAACATTTCCTCCAGAGACAAATAAACAAATAAAAAAAGTAAATAAATAAACTAAAGATCTGAGTTCTGTCTGCATGTGCTTCCTCTTCTTTGTAAGCTATTTTTATATTATGAATTTACATTCACATACTTTAAGGGATGTCTGACTGCTGAAAGAAAAAAAATGAGAGAAAAGGAAAAGCATGACAGAAAATGAATGTCTTCTTTCATTTATGAAATATATTTATGGATATCTCCATCTATATGTAGAAAACTGAACATATATCATAGTCTAATTTATAAAGCACTACTTATATTTAGACATATATATATATTTTTCAACTCCTTGTCCTATGCATTTGATAATAGTTAATGTGGCAGGTGAGCATTATTAAAATATAGACTAAAACAGAATTTAATTGGGTGTCACAATTTTAAGGTAGCTTTTCTGACACTACCATAAAGGGAGATGTCACTCAGTGTCACAACATATTCATTAATTTATAACATCACTTTTAATAGATAATATCAGATTTGTAACGTCAGGAGAAGTATCACTCATGCTGTATGCCATCAATGCATATTGGTGGTGTATCTGCAATTAAAGCCAGCTACCCTGCCACTGATTCTCATTTCTTTGAAATTGTCACAACTAATTTAGTAAGTCATAACAGTGAGCCTTACCTGGTGTCTGGTATAGCACTTCCTTTAAACAGAACTGAACAGAAATCTAAAGATCAGGGAATGGCTTGATTGCATTTTTCTCTTTCCACACAAAAGTATAAAATGTCCCAAACCTGTTGACCTTATTTTAGTTAATACACTTATCACAGTATAGAGGAATGGCTAGTCTGTCCATATAATTAAAAAATGATATATTTCAGTTAGACTTCAGCATTTAGTAGCAGTTGTTTAGTTCAAAGTTCCATGGTCCTTTACTATCTTATTACAAGTGTTTTTTTTTCCAACTGTCTAATGAAAACTCTCTTAGGAGATACTTGAGCTTATCTATGTCTTACTATGATGTTAGTTAGAAGACTTTGTCTTCCACTATAAAATGAGAAAGGATGTCCATTTTTTTTTCTCATCTTCCAGATCAATCCTCCATATACCTTATTTACTTGTCTGCCAATTGCTATCCATGTGTCAAGTTAATGGGGGGGGGGGGGGATTCCTGCCACAGAGTCTAAGGCACTTCCAGTAGCCACACTTCATTTCAATAACCCAGTTTCAAAGGATGCCATTGGTACTTTGTTTTTTTTCACTTTCAAAAGATGTTGACATTCAGAGGCACTAGAACCATTTGCTCGAGTAACTTTAACTGCTGTTAATAGCACTGATAGCTATTTTGGTCTGTTTCCTGACCACCTCACATACTAACTAGAGGAAGACTGAAAGCCAATGGTTTGCCAGAGTGTATGAATAATAGAACACCCTGCATAAATTACTCAAAGATTGATTAAAGATGAACATAAGTGGAAAGGTAGACGCATTCAATATAACCTGCAGCACAAATTGAAAAAAAAAATTGATTTGCAGTCACATTCCACTAGCCTGCCTGTTTGGTCTTCATTCTAGTGAAAATCATCATATCATCATACTCATGATTCAAAACCTTCTAATCATGATAAGTAAAACAAAAACAGTAACAGCTCTTGGGAAAGAACAGTTCTCCTCATAACACCCAAAAACCTCACAGACATACACAAACATATTTTGATCACAGTTTGTGCACTAATTAAATACTTTATTCTAAAAATTGGCTAGATAAATCCAAGATTAGAAGGGAAAATTTCAAGAATATGGCAACTAAATATATATCCTCACAAAACCTGGTAACTAAAAATCAGAATAAAATGTCATATTTTCAGGAATACTGGAGTTATCTCTTAGACACTATACTCAAAGATTAATTGGAGATACTTTTGCATACTCTATTATAATACACTCAACTACTTAGAAATGTCACCCTTACTCTTCTCTCTCCTCACAAACAGAACTTTGTATTTATTAATTAGCATTATATAGATGAAGACCATATCACAAAACTCAAATTCCACTTCTATACTATACAATTACTATAATCTGTATGTATATCTCTTTCTCTCCCTCTCTCTTCCATTCCCTTTCTTAACAGCTTTCCAACTGATGTAATCATAACTGTGGCATCTAATTGGAAATAGTTGTAAATATTTTTTTTCACAACATTTCATTGCCTTTACCACCTTGTGTACAGCCATGAATACCATAAATGTACCTTTATAATATTAAAACACTGTGGGTGGACAATGCAGATTACAGCCTTATGAGCACCGCATTATGTGTGCACATCTAATATTTTCTCACGTGTACAAATATTTTCATAATTGTTTTTCTTGCATTTCTTTTTATTTCTCTGTTTTCATACAAGTGTTTATTATTGCTGCATGCTTCATTTGTTCTTTATATGTAAATCAATAAATATTATATTGAAAAGAAAAAAAGAACAGTAATTGTTCTATCCAAACTTATGGATTTGAAAAATGCTCAATGTTTTGAAGACTACTAAACATATAGAAAGACTGTAAACAACTGATGTTATTTAATATGTCTTACATAATATAATAGTGGTCTATAGTATTTTGAATTACTAGATTTGAATTATAAAAACAGTACATATTTTTATGAAGGAAGGAGAATATTACACATTGAGTGGTATGTGACTATTGTTCGTGTTTCTTTAAGGGAGTTAATTCTACACAGTATTATGAGTCATGTGATCCTGACATCACTGACTTTGTAGTAAAATGTATTGGCATAAACAATAAATGTTTTTACTAATATAGTAATATTAGTAATGTTATATACATATACAGATGGCTGTGGGTTTGCCTAAAATATCTAAATAGAAAAAAGTTGACATGAAAAATTGACTTGCAAAATTGACAAAAACACATCAACAGGTTTATTTCCATGCCTGGAAGCAAAATCGTCGAGCATGCAAATAAAAATAAATGATTTTAAATGTGGACTGTCTGTGGTTTTGAACTTCTATATTTGTGAGATCTCTATACTAATGGAATTGGGGGGTATATCTTTCCTCTGTATTGTGCAAGTTTGTATATTTATATAGTGTGTGGAGGGGGTGGAGCTGCAAGAGGGCTTGCCCTACTGCAAAACATTTTTTGTATTTGAATATTATAACATTTTGTCTTGGAGCATGCAATAATTCTGACAATGTTTATGTTGATTATCTTCATTTTTCATGTTGACATTATTTTATTTAAACCTTTTTAGGTAGATCCATAGTTTATAATATATATATATATATATATATATATATATATATATATATATATATATATATATATATATATATATATATAATGTCTACCTGATGACACCGACATGCCAAAACACAGACAACGAAATAACCGACACGAAAACACTGAAAAAACCAAAAGTTCAAAAACACGAAACTTCACATGCCCCACAAACCAAAATCCCAACAAACAACAAAACAAATGCCTTTCCCAAGAAACACACACACAAGCACACCAAAAACCTTACAAACCTACACTAAACCTTACATACAAAACTATCTATGCACTAAACTTAACCCAAACCCTAACCCTAAGGTCTGTCACTATCGCACACTTACCTTACCTGCACCCTAACTAACTTAATCCGCCCCTAGCCCTCAAGTCCATCACTATCGCACACTTACCTTACCTGCACCCTATCCCTAACTCACTTAACCTGCCACTAAACCAAAACTCTGTCACTATCGCACACTTTTCTTACCCACACCCTGACCCTAACATCCGTCCCTATCGCACACTTACCTTAACATGTCGGTGTTCTCAGCATCGGGATTCTCAACTGTCAGTCTTCTCAGTTGTTGATCTTCCAGTGTCGGTGTTCTCGTTGTTGGCATTCTGTGATGTTGGCGTTTTCAGATAGACCTATATATATATATATATATATATATATATATATATATATATATATATATATATATATGGATCCCCTTTAGATGCTCGAAATCTCACTTCACCGACAAGGAATCCGTTGGGCCGAAATCACCGACAGCGCAGATGACCGACAAGGTGAGAACCCGACGGACTCGGTAAGTGTGCGATAGAGTGAGGGATTTAGTGTTAGGGAGCAGACAGGTAAGTGTGCGATAGTGAGGGACTGTAGTTTTAGGGGCGGGTTAAGTGAGTTAGGGTTAGAGTGCAGGTAGGGTGTGTGTGCGATAGTGACGGACTGTGGGTTTAGGGGTGGGTTAAGTGAGTTAGGGTTAGGGTGCGGGTAGGGTAAGTGTGCGGTTGTGTTGGACCTTAGGGTTAGGGTTTGGGTTACGGTTAGTGCATGTATGGTTGTGTGTATTGTCGGTATTTTGTGTTGTCGATCTGTTGGTGTCGGTGATTTGTGTTTCGGCGTTGTAGCGTTTCGGTTAACTGAAGGGGATCCATATATATATATATGGATCTGGTTCATTTCGCTGAAAGTACATTTTGCCGAGTGTTATTTCAGCAAGACTAAATCGCCGAAAGCACATTTCACCAAAAACTCATTTTGTCGAAAGCACATTTCACCGAAAATAGTAGTGGCAGTGTATATGCTCTTTTCCCAGTGTAATGTGATCTTGGAGTTAGAATATACAGTAGGGGATGTGGGGGCATAGCGCCCCATCTAGCTTGTTTTATACTATGCAGTTTCTGTTACGAGGGTAAGTTAGTACTTTTTAATGAAAGTATGTGGGGAACTATGCCCCCCACACCCCCCACACCCCCTACTATATATTCTAACTCCAGGATCGTATTACAGTGGAGAAAAGGGCATATACACTACCACTGCTATTTTAGGTGAAATGTGCTTTTGGCTAAATGAGTTTTCGGCGAAATGTGCTTTTGGTGATTTGGTCTTGGTGACATGAAATTCGGCAAAACGTGCTTTCGGCAAAATGAACCAGACCCCCATATGTGTATATATATATATATATATATATATATATATATATATATATATATATATATATATAGGTTTACGTCTATATTTCGAAATCCCAAAATCTTGAGTTCTTGGAATCTCAAAATTGTGAACCCTCCCCCAAAACACCACTAAACACATAAAAAACAAGCATATGCAGGGAGGCAAGCCCCACTGCACCCCCCTGCAACTTAAATATACCAACTCCAAGATCGCACTACATCGAGGACAAAGGAAATCTCCCAGTCTGTGCTGTATGCTGATCTCCATTCAGGATTTCAAAATTTTAAAAATTCGAACATATGATCTTTGATCATATAAGATTCAAAGTTTTGAACTTCGAAATTCTGAACTTTACCCATATATATATATATATATATATATATATATATATATATATATATATATATATATACATACACACACATACACATAAATCAACAAAAAGGAAAAACTAGTCTCTTGATATAGTCATACAAATTACTCTAACAGACCACTGCCCAAACGTCTTATGTAAGATCACTGACAAACTTTGAATTCTTATTAAAAATAAGAAAATAGGATTCAAGCTGGCATTACTTGTTTAAACCAAAGTTTATTAAGTTAACACAAGAGATAAGCACTTTTGTCCTTCTATTTTCCACATAAAAAGCCATGTAAATTTCAACAAAGGCGTTACTCCAAGAACACTTAAATAGATCACAGTCAATGACAGTGGTACGCACATGGTTTGCATCCTTATTGAGATTTGTGTTGTTTAGTTCTTTTTTAAGTAAGTAGAAAGTCACCATGTGTTGGGCTGTTGATCATTATGCTGGATATAATGTTACGTAAACATGCAGTGCTGCATTTCTGTGAGATTAATACAGTATATAATAAACAGATGTCTGTCAGACTTTACTTTGTGTGAAATGCTGTGATGGGAGAGGGGAGGAGAGTAATGGTTATTAGAACTCAAAAAGGTCTGTTGCTAAGGGCAGGATTGTAAATTGACCTCTATACTGTCAACCCACTTTAGTAAAAACACTGATGGTTGACAGATGTGCGACATCAACAGTCTCCAGGTTAGGTGTATTTCCCCTTTCCCTGGGGGTTGCGTGATATTGGAGTTAGTATACATAATTAGCACAGTATGTGTTCAGTATGTAAAAATCTTTTTCTTTTTTGCATGTTCCAAGGATTATCCTTGAAGTATGCATATGGTGTTGAAGTTTGTCGGTCAACATTAGCCAGATCAACATTTTTATGTATCGACTAATAGTAGTAGATCTGTATGGATGGCTAGATAGATAGAGAGATAGACAGATATAGCTGAACTCTCACACACACACACACACACACACACACACACACACACACACACACACACACACACACACACACACACACACACACACACATTATAGATGGATAGATCTCTCACTCACTCTCTCTTTATATATAGAGAGATATCTTATCTAAGATATAGTGACAAAGCAGACCAGAAAAAGCTGAAAAGGAAGGCTTCATCATTTTCACTAGTATATGATTTCCCTTTGTTTAAAGTAATCTCCCTCTCCTATATTTACAAAACCAGAACTGTCAGTAGCCTGGAGATTTATTCTGTAATTTTCTTCAAGATGGCATTATTGGCTTTCCTTCTGAGAATCCGATTGGTACCTATCTTTTGGTATTCCACTCTGCTCTCCTCCAGAACACCTATGACCCCTGGTTGATGCTTGCCTGCAGCCTGTTAGTCCTTGATTGATGCTTACCTGCAGACTATGAGCAGCTGATCAATGCTTGCCTGCAGCCAATGAGCAGCTGATCAGTGCTTGCCTGCACTTTACATTTGTAGCTTCCCCCTAGATGCCACCTCCTCATCCTCATTCCCATGCTCACTTCTAGTCCCTCAGTACTGTTCCCATGCTCACTTCTAGTCCCTCAGTACTCTTCCCATGCTCACTTCTAGTCCCTCAGTACTGTTCCCATGCTCACTTCTAGTCCATCTGTACTGATCTTACTCTGCTAGTCAGACCTTTTCCATCTTTGGTACTAATAATTGGAACTCAGTTCACTTTATCAAACTCCTTGCCCTCTACATTTAAATTTATATTATTTTCAACTGTAAATTTACAAGGAATATTACATTATACAACTGTGACAGTAGTACTCATACCTGCAAGTGATATGTCTGCTTAATTACAGGTTATAGTCCTTCACTTGCTTTATAACACAGACTTGTAAAATAGAACATTTGTCAATCATCTCGACCTGTGCTTGCCACCGCTCTTGCTGGCAACATTCATAACCTGTATTAGCACTTATTCTCGTGCAGCCATATGAGTACAGTTATGTATATTATAGTACCCATGTTTAAAGCTAGTGAAAGCTTGGCATTATTTTTTAATAGGATTAGGTCAATAATGAGAAAATTTTTTGTGTGCAGTTCAACTGCAGATATCAAGTAAATAATTTTCCAATGAGTTTCTATTTAGCAACTTGTGGCTTAGTACCTTTATTGATTACAAGATGGCAACATTTTGTATTATGCTCACATATCAGGTTAATTTCTTTATTTTCCATTAGTCTGTGTTCCTGGCAGAGACAGCAATTTTGTTTTCACATATTCTAAATAATGATGCCTACATTCTAATTTCCAAATGCAGTCCATTTTCTGAGGTTGTATTTTACAGAAATGTAATACAACTGTAATATTTTTTCAAACAAGTTCTTTCAACAGCATGTATTCAATTTTTTATCATTATTTTTTGTAGAGTAATCATTAGCGGCAACAGAGATCTGCATAGGCACAATCACTAACAGCACACACATGCATATACACACGCATTCTACTTTTACTACATGCCTGAGTTATGTCCATTCGATACATAAAAAAACTGTGGTGTTTTATTTATTATGATCTATTGCCCTACAGTTATGTAGTCCATATTCCATAAATGCTTATTAATGGATGCACTGCAGCAACCTCTGAGTGGATCCAAGTAAAGATCAATCATAACTGATTACAAATCTTACTCAGTTCAAATATGTAAGCATATACTGAGATGTATTGACTTGTACATAATGAGAAGATTCAGGTATGATATTAGAGTTGTGAAAAATGTTCCTAGAGGACTCGTCCCAAAACTATTTGTCTGTTATGTCTTTTCTTGTGTCTGTCTTCAGCTAAGGCTTTAACTAAGATACTGCTTTTTGTCCCCACCCGCTTCACTATCTAACCCCAATAGTGTCTTCGTGACCTACATGTTCCTTCCCTGTCCACTTCCTCACCCCCATGTCATTTTATCAGTGTATTCTTTACAAGGGTAGTTATCTTTTCAGTAAACAAACTTATTTCTGCAGTAGTTTGAGGTAGATTCATGCACTATATGACAATCAGATGTAGCTGGTAAGGATTTTTTTTTTATTTTTGCTCCTAATCCTATCCTGGGATTTATTGAATGTCAGTTGTATGAACACTTTCCCCATTTGCACGTCTTTATCTCCGTTGTCAGAATTCAATGTATTATCTTTATGCAGACTCAACTATCACACAACCAAATTCCTGATGGAATAATGAAGAAATAAGAATTATGTCAATTAACATGGAATCTAAAAATTTTGTACTACTCAAACAAAAGATACTTAACCATTGGGATTGACACAAATGAAAGTAACAAAAATAATTAAAGGAAACAAGCCCCCTTCACCCACCTGTGTCAGACCCCTGCATCCCTATTCAAGTGGGGGAAAGGGAAGAGATACTAAAGCTAACAAAGTGTTCCTTGAACAGTCTGCACTGTTTTGCTATAAGTAAAATTGTTAACCTAGGAAAAAATAATGAACAAACAAAAATTTAATTGATTGAAATATAACAAATCATCTAGTAAGCATTTTTGCCTCTAGTAAAAGAAAATTTTAAAATTTATTTGAAGAGAAAGAAGCTGAAGCATTAATGCAGACAGTAATTTATCCAGTAAGTGATTGATTAATTTAATAGTGTAAGTGTTCAATTGGTGTTGACTTTTAATTAATGTAAGTATATAATGCAGTGTTTTACTTTTTTCATTCAGTCTGAAGAAGTCTTACTAGAGATGAGAGCACTTACTGGATGATTTGTTATGTTTCAATCAATTAAATTTTTGTTTGTTCATTATTTTTTCTGGGGTTGTTTTATGATATATTTTTATATAACTACACGATCTGTTTTTTTTTTTTTTTTTTGTATAGGATTAGTAGATTGGATTGAGAATGAACAGCCAATCTGAAGTGAGTTTTATGGTTTTGCCATCTGGATTCACCTTGCATGACACTACAAATGGCTCTATTGTGCTAAATCAAGAAAGCAATATGAGTAATTTATGTAAAACTTCCGGAGCTAACAATTTGAAGTCTAAGACCATTGGTGCATCTAAGCCAGTATTTCATACTCAACATGATAAGATTTTATGATTGTTTGGCTGCCCCCTTCAATCTTTTTGGAAGTATTGCTTCTACTACTGTGAGAGAAACAGATGCAAGTCTCTCTGAACATTTTACATTGTGGAGAAATACTTAATAAAGCTGAAGTGGTTGCAGCGGCACATTTTGTTTTTTGAAAGTAGTATTGCAGTTTGAAGGGTGCCAAACAGGGCATGAATCAATAAGATGACAATTGGTAATGATCTACTAAGAGAGCTCATTGATAAGTGGATTGAGATTAACCAAAAAACTGGTATGGAATATATGGCTATCCTGATTGATCTTTATAAGCAAAAAAGTAAACAAGCTGAATGAATGTATTAAAACAAAAAACTATTTCAAGCTTAAAGAAGACACCATTGCTGACAATTTTGATACTAAGTTTTGTCTTATCCATGACAAATTGATAAAGGAGAATGAGTCTTTGAAACAAAGAAAACTCAAGAAATTCAAGAGGGATCATTTAGATTATAAGAGGGGTATGGCGTATCCAGGAAATGAAGTGGCTAGGGTTTGTGTCAACAGGCAGTTCAGATCCAGCAGAAGAAAACCAGGGTTATGCTAGTTCATCCGAGGTTACCACAGAAGTGAGGAGAGCTGAACTGTTGGCTCGGAAAAAGGCTGTGAATGCTAGCCATGTGGAAATAAATCATAATAACATCTACAATTTCAGAAGATGAAATGGAAATAGTGGAGGCCTCAGTTTTTTCAGCACATGTATGTCTATCAAGACACAGGTATGATCAAGCAAAAATGGACACAAATAGAAGCACTTCCAGCTATGGAGAAGCAGGGAACAGGCAAGCAGTACAGCAACAACAATCAGAAATTGAAAGGATGAAAGAAAAGCATGCAGAATTAAAAGGTATTCATTCTAACTATGACTTTAAAATTATTAACCTATCTCATAGACATTTAAATATTGAGGCCTTACAAGTATTAATTATTTAAAAAGATGTTGGACTTTTATGCCTGCAGTGAGAGTTGATATTTCTGATGTGCTGAACAGTTTAAGAGGGTATGCAAGAAAATTAAAACTGAGATTTGTTCTTAAACAAGAAGAAAGAACTGTTAGCAATTTCACTAAGCTGAGTAGTTTAGTTTTAATCCCCCATTACAACCTGAATTAGAAGCATTTTAACTGATACTGAGAGACAGCAAGGGTAATTGCTAGCAAATAAACCAAAGAAAACATTTTTTTTTAAATTTAACTAAAGATGAACATATAGCATTTATAAATCTGAAAAATGATGATAGTATTTTAATTGCCAAGGCAGACAAAGAAAATGCCTTAGTTATCATGGATAGGGATTGTTATGTAAAAAAAAAAAATAGTTTATGCTGCAGGATAGCAAATATTATAAAAAGTCAGTTTTGTTGAAGTTAACAAATAATATAGTATTATAGATTCACTTATAGGAGAATAGTTGTGCGATAGGAGGATTGATAGCAAAAAAAAAAAAAATTTTTATTGCTAAAGAAAGCTCCAAAATAAGCAGAGTTTTTGTCTTGCCTTAGGTTCATAAGTCCCTAGATGATCCTCCCTTTAAGCCCATTATGACGAGTGGAGGGAGCAAGACAGAATCAATGGCTGTGTTTTGCTGACAAACATTTGCAAAAAGTTGTTGAAAAAAATTAGTCATTTATTCGTGATATATTTGCTTTTAGAAAAGCTATAATGGAGATTACTGTATATGATTCTGATTACTTGGTTACTGTGGATATACAGTTACTGTACACCATGATACCAAATGATGTTGGAACTGAATATATAAGTGAAATTGTTATGCTCTGGACTTTTTACAAATTAAATGATTATGCTTATTATGGAAATGCTTGATATAGTTTTATCTTAATTTTTTTTATTTAATGGTTCCTTCTTCCAAGAGTTAAAAGCCATGGGACCTGCCATGGCTCTTAGCTATGCTATTGTTCTTATGATAGGCTGAGAGAAAGAATTTATTATAAATTTAGAATTTTATAGAAATGTTATGTATTATGGGCATTTTATTGATGATCTTTTTTGATTTGGAGGGGTAATTTAGATACATGTGTTATTATTTATTCAACATATTAATTCTGTCTGCAGTATTTAAAGTTTATTTCTTATTATGATCTTAATAATGTACATGTTTTAGATGTTGATGTTTTTATAAAGGGTACCAAATGAACAACTAAAATTTATAAGGAAGATGTTCAGAATAGCAATTATTTAGTTTATGGAAGTTTGCATCCTATAAGTATGCAGAACGATACAGTGAAGGGGCAGTAGATGAGAGTAAGTAACTTAACTGATAATCCAAAAAAAAACAAAGAAAAACACGAATTCCAAATTCAAAAAGACAATGCCAGAACCAAAAAAACCTTGGCAAACATAACATTTATTCAAAAGACACGTACTTGTGTCTCTTACAAAAAAAGGAATGAGACGTCAGCAGATCTAAAAGCAACTCCATTCCAACTTATTTAAATGCTAAAATAACCATATGAAATCCAGTCAGGTGTCCTATATAAAATTTTAAATGCTAAATCACTTAAAGCCTACAAGATTAATACAACCATATTAAAACATTATATTATATAATAAAATTATTTCAAACACAGTGAAATACATAAAGATAAAAATGAAATTTGTGGATAGCTCCTTATCAAATTACAGATCTTAATTTTAAGAGGCAACCAATAGAGGCCAGGCTATTAAGTCCAGGCCATACACGGCATTAAAAAGTAGGATCCAATACAATCTATGCTTTTCTAAAAGTAATGCGCAGGTTTTGCTCCTAATATTCTGAACAAACTTTTCAACAACACAGAATTTAAAATAATGATCTAAAAATTCAGAAATATGCTGATAAAGTGCATTGGTGGTCTTTTTTGTCCTGATCTCATAGAGATGTTCATATACTCTGTCCTGAAGCCTACGCTTGGTTTTACCAATATAGAAAGCCAAGCATTGTTGACATAAGGCCAAATAAAAAATGCCTCTAGTTTCAAAGTTAAATTTAACCTTCACATGAAAGGACACCCTATTAATATCCAAACGTTCACCTATCTGTATATATTTAAAACATTGAAAGCATCCACATTTGCTCATAAAAGGCTTAGGTGTAATGTTCATGACTAATGTATACTCAAACAAGTTTTTGAAATTAAAACCCCTTTTATAAATGCAACGGGGTTTTTCTCCCATTTTTTCTTTTATAACATGACATCTTCATTTTTATCTTTTTGTATTTTCAGTGTATTTGCAACAATTTTATTATATAATTCATTGTAATATTTTTATATAGTAGTATTAATGTTGTAGGTTGGTTTTAAGTGATTTAGCAGTCAGAATTTTATATAGGACACCTAATTGAATTTCATGTGATTATTTTAGCATTTAAATTAGTCAGAATGGAAATGTTTTTAGATCTGATGAAGTCTCTTTCCTTTTTTGTAAGAGACAAAAGCACTTGTCTTTTGAATAAATGTTACCTTCTCCAAGGTTTTTTTTTTTTCACTTCTGGCCATGTCTTTTTGAACTTAACTGATAATGATGAACTATTCTTGGAAGAAGGGGCTTCTGTGTGTTCTAAGCTGATTGCTATGGGGTATCCTAAAAGATGATAAGATGAAAGTTTAAGGAGGTTAATAGCTTTCAAAACAATAAAAGTAGTGTTGTCAAAGAAGTTCAGAATAATGTAGATAACTATAGAATGGGAATGTTACTACAATATTCTTCAACTGGAAAACAAATTAAAAAAAATTGTGAAAGACAACTGGAAAATATTAAGCAGTTTTCCTGAACTTAAAAAAGTAGTGGGGGAAGCCCCTTTTTTGTAAATAAGAGAAGAACACATTTCAAGAATATGTTTCAACCAAAGTTGTTATAAAAATACTACAGAATACAGGAAAATAATGTTTAAATGCCTTGACTGCAAGTATTATCAGTATTTAAAAGTGGACGCCAAGGAACTTTTAATAAATAATGTAGGGATTTCTGTATTGTTTTTTACATATGGAAATCTAAATATGTAGTGTATTCATCTGTTTTTCCATCCTGCCCTGCCTATCATGTAGGCAGAACTACAACAGAGTTATATTGTAAGGTATATTATCACTTATATGCTATAAATAAAGCAAATGTTAATAATGCATGGGGAAAACATTATTGTGTGACAAAATGTAAAGGTTCACCAAAGTTTTTGGTTTTGGATTGTGTACCTAAATTTATTAATAGGTTAAATACTGAGGATGAATTGGACTGGAGGGCATATTTCTGGCAATTGAAGTTGGATGCCAGCAACTCTCCAGGGTTAAATGAAAAAGAACATTTTAAAGTTTATTTAAAGAGAAAGAATCTGAAACATTAATGCAGGCAGTGATTTATCTAGTAATTTATCTGGTTATTTTAATAGTGCAAGTGTTTAATAGGTACTGACTTTTAATTAATGTTAAGTATATAGTACTGTGTTTTGTTTTTTTCATTCAATCTGAAGAAGCCTTACTAGAGATGAAAATGCTTACTGCATGATTTATGTTTCAATCAATTAAATTTTTGTTTGTTCATTATTTTTGTGGGGTGTTTTTTGATATTTTTTTTATGTAACAATTACATCTATTATAAGATACATTTTTTGTACAAGTAAAATTGTTTGTAAAATGCAGATACAGTTCAGATAATTAAAGTACCATTGAAATAGAAGCAGAAAAAACCCTGCAAACTAATACTTTACAAAAAAATAAAAAAAGTAGGACAGGAAAATTACTATATTTATAAAGATATGGCAAACAATAAAGGCATGAGACCTTACAATGGTAAACAAAAACCTACTTTGGTAGCACAGACAATCTTAAACGTTTACTCTGTGTTATCAGATTTGCCAGTAGAGGATGTGGCAAATATTCTTACTCCCTGGTGAGCCTTTTTTTTACACCCACAGGACCTTGCCTGATAGCTCTACTACCAACACCATGCTGGACCAATTCAGTTCAAGGACACTGTAGATGGGCATTCTTGGTGTGGGTTAGAGCCTTACAGCCTATTTCTTCTCAGATAGGAGTCCAGATAATCCCTTTCTTTTCACAGAAATAATGTTTTATTTTGTTTAGAAAATGTCTAAACAGTGTTTTTTGTCATACATTTTGAAATAAAAGTTTTAAATGAAATCCAAATCTCTATGACAAAGAATGAAATAGTATGCACTCCGGATGGTTGGAATAGTGTTTATGGTAATTTGGGAGAGAGAGACAGACAAGTATTGGTATGGCTGGCAGGGGACTGATTCATTAACCTGCATAAGGTACGCAATCCATCTCTGTAGACTCTGAAGAAATATGATACAAGAATACAGAATTATTAGCTATTCAGGTAGGTCAGAAGACTAAGGGGGTGTCAGAAAGGATAGCTATTCCTGATGACAGATAAGACATAAGGAGGTCAAAAATGAGATCTAGGTGTCCTGAAAGCATGAAAGCCCCCCCCCCCCCCAAAAAAAAAAAAAAACAGTATGCTATATGCAGTACTATTTCAGTTTTTGTCTGACTTGTGGATTGTTGAACAGAAGTTGGTATAGCATTTATATTGTCTGTAATTGTTTTGGCTTTTTTCATTGCATTAAAGAATGAATTAATTTATTAATAGGCCAGGATTGTGTAATATAGTCTAACCATGTTGAGTTTCAGTAATATATGTTTGCAATACTTTCTTTACAGCCTCCATCAAATCCCAAGAAGTTAGCATTTAGCAAGTCATACAGTCTGAATTATATGGAGTGATGATCTGAACAGTATGAGCTTCAAAACCATCATGTAGTCATTGTTACATATTACTGTGATGTAATATATCATACAAGATCAAACTGTAAAAGGTTTCTGAAATTAGTACAAACTGTTGTTCTGACAGTTAATGCAGAGTGCCAAAGCTCCAGCTTCTTATGACTAGGCTCCTTAATGGTCTCATTGACTGCATGCCTAAGTACTATGAACCTGCTGCTGTTTGCTACCAATACCTTATTGCACAGCTGATCTTGATCAGGAAATGATTTGGCAATATCACCAGCACACCATTTTTTGAAACATAGGTGATTTATACTTCCAGGGCAGCGGGCACTGCATTTGTAGGTGAAATACTGAAATGCAAAGTTATTCCCAGCAGCAACCTCTACATTAGTAATAGTTCTCTTTTAATGTGGAATTATTCAGACATCTTTTACTTCTGCAGAAATTGTGCATATTGACTTAGCATATGCTATCAGGTAGTTAATATTTATTTTGCTGTCATAAATAGTCATCTGTTTAAACTGCACCAGCAACCAAAACAACAAAAAAAATCTGAAATATAATTCTGGATATAATTACTATGCATTTATTTATTTGAGTGCATTTGCCACTATATTCAAAGAACTTCTTCAGAAATACAATTGAAACCAACCTGAACATTTGATTATATATTGTTTGTCAATGGAAATGAAAATATGAATATGTCACAATAAAACACTCTCATATACAATAACACAACTAACAATTAAATTCTTTATTGCTGTATTCTGAAAGCTGCATTAACTGCAGTCATGTTGTTTCAGCCATGTGGTTCAGAAGCATACAATAATTATTGCCATACCAATTCACAATATTCCAGAATTACTTGTCACCCCCCACAATGTATTATTAACACATTCAACAACAGAAACGTTTTAAAATTCTTACAGTTCCTACTATATTTAACCAATGCATTTGTAACATCACCATTTTAATACTACTTGAATGCTCATATATCCGTTTTTAAAATTTCTTCTCATTGTATTACAATCGTATCCCATTCTTATTTACCATAAATATTAAAGTATTAATAATTTAGTACAGTTACACTATATAATAAACAAATAGTATACAATAATTCACAAGAAAGCATGATGAACAAGTGTGGATAATGTCCACAATGCTTTTTTTTTTAAACTAAAGTCCTTGAATTACTTTGGGTAAATTTGTCAGAGATATTCTCAGTACAGGGTGATGTATACTGCTATCTGTCATGAGTCTTGCATAAATGTGTCCATAGGATTGGTACGTACAGCTACATCCAACTCTATACCCAGCTGTGGAGCTTTTGGAGTGTCTACATGGTACAGCAATGCATATTTCTCTTCCTCACCTTTTTTTTTTTCTGTGTTGGTTATAGTTTGCTATTGTAATATGTATATCTTCCATAGGTGTTTGGGAGCTCATCACACTGTCTATGGGTGTTTCCCACTCACTGGGGTCTATACACATCAGAATGGAGATAGACGTCACAATTGACCCTCCTGACCTTGCTGATACTCAATGATGTGTGAACAGTAAGCATCAGGTACTCATGTCTTGGATATGAACAGCAGGACTACTACCAGGGGAAGCAGTAATGATACTCCAGCTAGGGCACAGAAAGGAGTCCTCTGAGGGACAGATGTCTGATGTAAATTGGGGTGCACCTCTAAAATGCATGCAATCTTTTGTCCACAAATGTGACTGGGCTGCTCTGTTTCAGTTTAGTGATGCCCACAAATGAAATGTCTATTTCCTAGACTACACTAAGTCCAGGCCTGAGAGATGGCTCCTATAAGAGGTACAGCAATATAGGGTGCCACAGTCCTTGCTAGAGCATGGTGTGGTAGCTTTTGCTGTTCCACTAAAACATTATTCTAATCTCCTTCTTGTCAAAGCTGGAGGCACTTCAGACTCCTGTTTATACACTGCACTGACATTTTGTGTAGTAAGACTAAAGGTATGCTGCTCCATACATCAACACAATGAGGGAATGGAGATATACTGCTGCCAGCATTGCAAGACAGAAGTATGAACCTCAGCTCAGATGTAGCCCAGTGCTGGTTATCCAGAGCATCCTCCAGTGAACTCCATATAGTGAATGGTTCCATCACTATCACCGCAAATGTTTGGGGTGGTTCACTGTGTCCAGATCTCTACCAGCATGCCTTCACCATGGACAGAGGTAATCTTTACATTTCTTGATATGCCTTTCTTTGACTGACAAGATTTGTTGCCATATCCACTTCAGGTGATACCGTGATAATTAGTGGGATGTTTTACCTGTATCATCAAACTATGTGCATGGTCATTTTAATCCTTCCAGTGCACAGCTGGGACAGTCATCCGCTGGCATAGGCCAGGAAAGTGTTCCAGGTGACATCTGTATGTGTGCTATGAATACCTGCTCTTCATGGTATTGGTCTGTCAGATGATTAGGACCTTGCTAAAATGTTTACCTGTTTGTTGCTATGTGTTCATGCATAGCTCTCTACAGGGAGTGTGATAGCTGTAGTAGGATTACTTCACATTTCACATTTGTTATGTAGCATTAATCAATGACTTTATAATTGATTTATTTATTATTTATTTACTTATTTATTTGCTTTTAACTGAAAAGTCTGATTGGTAAACTAATTTTCAATTTTCAGAGAAGACTCAGAGACAAAAGTTCGAACTATATACTGGTACATAAATTAAAATATAGTTTCAAGATATTACAAAGAAGACAGATTTGTAGAATAGCTTCATATATAAGTAGTTGACAACTCAGTAGTGTTATGTTACAAAGGTTACAAAATTACCAAAAAATAAATAAATAAACTAAAAAAGATACATACTGTTGCAATACAGATGCATACATATATAACTGTTCAAGAAATTTGATGTCTTGGCATTCTTTTTTGTTGTCACGTGCTCCTACCTTCATGCAGATACCAAGGTGATATTGTCCTCCATCTCTTCTGACTTTTGGACTCTTAGTTTTAAGGGTGGTGGCCATGACTGTTCATTATTCTAATCCTCTCCATCACTGTAGTACTTAGAATGGGGTTCTAGACTACTGTGTGTCATATTATACACAATGCTTCACACAATAATTATATTGCAGGCCTTTGCAGCATACTGCCTAAAACTGTCTGGGTAAAAGGAAACACATATTCATATGGCTAGGGATTCAGTCATTCATTTTCCATAAACAGCAGTATGCATCCTGTACTAACATCTTTTCAGATCTTATGGATGCCAACAGATATGGCTCAAGCAGATATCCAACCAATAAACATACATCTATGGGGAAAAAGTGATATATTAAAAGAGATATAAGATGGATTGATAGACATTTTCTTCATGGTTACCCTACAAACACTCTCATAATGTGGCTTGTATTATCACATACCACCTGACAGTTTACATATTAGAATCCCTGCCTAATATCAGTTTGTTTGCTTACTTTTTTTTCAGTATTTGTGGCTGTGGCATCCACTGCACCATGGATATTTTTGATATGGCATATTTTGTAGAAGCTTTGTATTATGGGGTTTTCTTAACTTGTATTACCAGGAAATGCAGGTACTGGCCCAAGCATTACAGCAGGAAATTTGAAGACTGCCAAAGAATGTTACTGCCCAAAGCCAGTGATAGGCCTGTTTTCTCTGTGGACCTCAAGAAGGTACATCTTGCCATAATGGACACTGGAGTTATGACTTTGGTGTTTAGCAGTATAGACCTTCCTCTGCCTCCTGTAATTCCATTGGCTGACAGACTCAGTATAACTCAACCACTGTCTGTACATTGATCTGAAATCTATCTTTCTGTTCCTACCTGCATAGACCAGTATACAAAATTCTTGATCTAATGCATCTTCTCAGGACAGCATGTTGGTACTCTGTGGAGTTTGATTACAACTTCTGTTGCTAAAATGGACTCTCTCTCTCTATGAAACTTGTCATTTTGAATGGGAATTTCATTCACTGTGTTTTTTATTATCATTGAGCTATTGTCCATCAATGTCTTCCCATTCATTTTCATACTAGTATACTTCCATGCACACAAACCTAGTACATTATGAATCACAATATATCTATTTACAGCATTACTGGGCTCATTAATATAAATATTTACACAATCCATGTTTTGTGCATGGCATATCCGTGATCTATGGTAACTTTACAGATGTTTGTAAATTGCATTTCACTTTTTCAAAGTGCTGTCCTTGGCATGCAGTTGCTATGCATTAAGAGATATCTTTAGGACTATCATCAGCAGTGTACAAGAGATACAAAATAGTGTTAAATATTATAAAGTAGACATTACTGTACATGACAAATTATTCCCTGACCTTGAAATGAAGTTCAGGAATATTGAGCATAAGTGTGTTAGAGAAAACCATGGCAGAAATAGTATCTCAAGGAAAATCAAAAACTTACATGAAATGCAATTAATTTTTGAGGTCAGTAAAATACATTCATTTCTGGTTTTAATTTTTAGATATAACAGAAGGAGTAACTGTGATTCAATTTTTGCAGCACTATTTCTTCCTCAAAATCCTGTGTTTTGTACAGAGAGGTCTCATTAGATCTGACACCATAGTGAATACAATCAGGCCAAACCTAATATTAAAATTTGATGACATTAAGCATACATAGAAAATGTGTTTGCAAAAAGTACTTATAGACATTTTAAATGTAGCTTTTAAAATATTCTGTGTCATAATATATAATGATATTCCACAGCAATTCATACATTCTGTTTCATAAAGAAAACTCTCTGAAGTGGTGTGATGTACAATTTGTTTTAATTAGTAGACTAAGAAACTGGTGCCAGAAAAAAGACAAAGAATATAGACTCACTGCTTTCAGCAAGCTTGACATCTGTTCTGTTTATTCATTGCTAACAAAGAACAGATTAATTGAATGATTCCATTCCTCTCATTATTCTGTGCAGTTATAGTGCTGCAATCCCATTATTTCTGTTGTGTATTAGCATACCACTCACTGTAGAAGGGACTAGTTGTAAAAGTATGTTTTCCATTTGCAAATAATTATAGTATTTCACTAGCTGATATTTTTGCTCTTAATGATTCTGTCTTATATTACAGATTAGTACTATTATTTTTAAGTTTCCTGATCATGTATTAGTAATGCGCAGTTAGCTGAAATCTCCTTACAAATGTATTATTCTAAAAGTTTAAAATTCTCCAGAAAAGTATCAACATTTAATTTTCTACAGAATTATACTGTGCACATCATCTCAAAGAGTATTTATTTTATTTTTGTATGGGTATTCAGCTACATGATATATTGTTATAAAACTTCTCGGCACAATGAAAACTGGGAAATGCAATTAATGCCGTTAGTTTCATGTATATAAACATTCAAAGCTAAGACACATTACAAAGCTGTGCAGTATCATGAAAGGGAAAAAAATGTCATGTCAGTGGTTAAAACAGCTGCCTTCCATGTCCATGGGAAGAATTCAAGCATTGCTTCAAGTTACTTCTTGTTCGATTTTTCATGTTCGCTATGTGCCTGCTTGACATCTTCCATATAAGTCTGTATTCTTCCTGATTGGATAAAGTACACTTAATGATATAGTCTTTACACATTTCATTTATTTTTGTTTTTATACTCCAGTTAGAGCTGGATCAACCGCAGTGCTACTGAGGCACCTGCCTAGGGCCTTGTATTAGCTGGGGAGGCTCCATCAATGTTCCCATATGATACATGTCAGCCATTCAATTTGCTTTCCAGTTCTGGAATGCATTGACTTAAAGAAGAAAAAAACTCTGATAGTATCACTAAAAAGACACTACAACACACACACACACACACACACACACACACACACACACACACACACACACACACACACACACACACACACACACACAGTCATGAACAGAACAATAAACGCACACAAAACACTTCATCATCACCTTATCTCTTTGTTAATCTAAATCATACCAGTATACAGTTGCATATACACACTCACTCGAGTGTAGCTTGCCCTTCTGTTGTCCAGGTCCTTTGCCTGATCTGCCACTTATGCTGATGAGATGAGGGATCAAGAAGGCTCTTAATCTACCTTAAGCTTTAGGGAACATCTTGCTACAGTTAAGAAGGAGTGCAGTACATGTCACCCTTGAATGAAAATGCATCATTGACAATCATCTCTGAATACTGGTGATAGACTAAACCATGCACAGTGTGCTAAAGCACTTTGACAAATGTGCTACTGGCATTCTGAAACTGAATGCCAGGAATAAAGATCACACTCTAAACATTTTGAGCCTGGGGAAGCTATTCACCTCTCCCCACCCTTGCTACATCTCTGCATACACTCCTACTACTAATGCCAAAAATTGCCCAATTACCTGCATGCAAAAACAGTCAACATACTAAAAATGCAGAAATTAAAGTTGACTAGCGATCATTTAAAATTAACAGAAGCCCATGAAACAAGCTTTTGATTTACATTAACTGCAGTTTACTCGGTTGATAAGATGTTCATTCAACAAAGTAAAGTACAGCCATTTTAGACATACATACAGACAGAGAGATAGAGAGACAGACATACACACACACACACACACACACACACACACACACACACACACACACACACACACACACACACACGAGTATTAGTAAAATGGTCAATAGCATGTTAGGTCGACAACTGCTTAGTTGACTGTATATGGTCGACTAAGCAGATGCTCAGAATAACATATGAGCAGCGTGTGACTATCTTTTCAATAGTCCCTCTAAGCAGTTGCTAAGGACTGATCTGAGTGAATTGGCTTAATATTTTGTGTGCTTCTACATTTGAACTTTTTACAAGTTTTGACAACCTTGGAGTTAGTTTGTATAACTAGCAGGGCTCCACACATGCAGGTGCAGAAAACAATGTTTTTGATTGTGTTTTCAATGTCCATTTTTTCATGCACTGAAGCTGTTTCCCCACACATGTGAAATAGTTTCTCAATTACAGTGTTTTCTCTCTCTTCAGTCAATAGTTTTGCAGTCAACCTTGGCTGTTTAGATTAAATGTGGTACATATATATATATATATATATATATATATAGGTCTGGGCTCTGGCTGGGCTATTCCAAAAATTTTCTTCTGGTGAACTCATTCTTTTGTTGATTTGGATGTAAGCTTGGGGTGAATGCCGTGTTGAAAGGTAAAATTCCTCTTCATCTTCAGCTTTCTTGCAGATGCCTGAAGGTTTTGGGCTAAAAGTGACTGCTATTTGGAACTGTTCATAATTCCCTCCACCTTGAATAAGTCCTAGTTTCAGCTGAAGAAAAGCAACCCCAAAGCATGATACTGTCACCACCATACTTCAACATAGGGATGGCGTTCTTTTGGTGATGTGAAGTGTTGTATTTGCACCATACTTATCTTTTGGAATTGAAGCCAAACATTTAGCCTTGGTCTCATCAGACCATAACACATTTTCCCACATTTGGAGACTTAATGTATTGTTTTGCAAATTTTAGCTGGGCCTGGATGCTTTTCTGTGTAAGAAAAGGCTTTGGTCTTGCAACCCTACCCATAGCCCAGACATAGAGAGAATACAGAAGATTGTTGTCACATGTAGTACACAACTAGTACTTGCCAGAAATTCCAGCAGCTCCTTCAGTGTTGCTATAGGTCCCCAGGTAGCCTCCATGTCCAGTTTTCGTCATGTCTTTTCATCAGTTTTGGAGGGATGTCCAGTTCTTTGCAACGTCACTGTGATCTCATGTTTTCTTCATTTTTTGATGACTGTCTTCATTGTGTTCCATGGTATATCCAATGCTTGGAAAACTTTTTGTACCCTTATCCTGACTGATACCTTTCAACAATGAGAGCCCTTTGATGCTTTGTAAGCTCTATGAACCATGTCTTTTTTCTCTTTTTTTTTTTATTTTTCAAATACATTTGAATGAATTCCATAGTATTTATACATAACATCTTAAATAACTATGTACACTATTTACATTAGCCTGACACTATAACAGATCTTAATGTATACAGTTACTTTATAAGTATGTCCAATCCATTATCAGTGTTTGATCAATTATTGTATACTGTCAATCAACTATAAGACTTTTCCCCAAGGGTTGTTGATAAATGGCTTTAGATAAATTCTTAGTTCATTAATTTTAATTTTCAATAATGCTGTGGTCTTCAGTAGGCTGTAGAAGTCTTCCAAAGTTGGTATTGTATTTGAATTCCATCTTCTTGTTATGCGCTTCCTTGAAATTGCAAGTATAGTCCATACTAGATACATGCTTGACCTATTCAAATGAGACCCTTCATTCACATTTAATAATACATGAACTTTAGTTAAATAAAATGATTCATTAAATAAAGCTTACAGAAAGTTATTAACACCGTTCCAAAATGGCTTAATTTTAACATAGTCAAAGAAAATGTGGTTCCAATCTGCATTGTGTACTTGCTCACATATCTAACATATTCCTTTTATGGAAGAACTAAATTTAGTGATTCTGTCTGGGGTTAAGAATGTTCTGTGCAAGCATTTCCAGTTAAAAACTTTACAGTATTATGTAAAGGATGTATATTTTATCGATAAGATATTGTTTTTAATATCTTCAGTTAACTGCATTGAGTGTCCTTTTGTTATATATTTCCAGTATGAGGTTATGGGTGTTGTTTTATAGATTATCAATATTTTGTAAAATTTTGAAATACTCTTTCCCATGTCAAAGCCATTATATATGATTTCATATATGTATTTCGTAAATGTAGGTATTTCTTAAAATGAAGAATTGTTAATTATTCTACTTAAATCTTGCGAATATGACAGAATACTCTGTAAAGTTAGTATGTTGTTTTTATTAGTTGCATATCTAAAACATTTAGTTCTTTGATACATTGGAACCAATAAACAAATCCTTTCTTTTTCCAGGAATTAATAATTTCTCTATATATTTTATGTGGAAAGCTCTTTATGACTATAAATGGTGTTAAAAGATCAAACCAGATTTTTAAATCTATATTTGCATTAATAATTTTCCAAAATGAGTCAATGTAATAATTAATCATACGAGTTTTAGTGGGTTTAGTTATGTTATATTGCATACTAATGCATATGTGCCATGGCAAATTGTTTCTGTTATTTGAATTTTTTTTTTGTAAATAAAATTTGTTTATTGATATTACAGTTAGTAATTCTTTACAATTTGCAGAGTAATTTGGACTTATCCACTCTGAAATTATTTTAAATATTGATGCTTTTATATGTTTTTCTATATCAGAAAAGTTTAATCCTCCCAGTTTCCATGGTCTGATAAGATGTAGTAAAGCTATTCTGTTTCTTTTGGGAATCCATAAAAATTTATTAGGCATGAATTTATTTCTTTAAGTATATTCCTTTTTGGTAACAATTGAATTGCCAAGGCTATATGTAATATCTTGGTCAGTAAAACCATTTTTATTAACTGTAGTCTATCTTCAAAATATATAATATATAAAATATTTTGTTCCATTTTTCCTCAGAGATTTTAATTGTATTGATTATATTGTTGCAGTTTTTTTAGACTAATTCATTATTATCTTTGCATAACTCAATTCATACATATTTTAAGGTAGATTCTTGTTTCCCTGTGATGTGATACCCTTTAGACTGCAGTTCTTTTTTTATTTAAAAATAACAATTTAGATTTTGATTTATTGAAATAGAGTCCTGAAGTCATGTGAAATTTGTCAGTTAATATATATAATTCTTCTAATGTCTGTTTTGTATTAGATAATGTTAGTAATATGTCATCAGCAAATAGCATTACTTTAGAATTGTATTGTTCATAAACATCTATATCTTTGATTTTTATATTGTTACGAATTGAATCTGCCAATATTTCAATAGCCAGAGCAAATAGAATCAGTGACATGGGACATCCTTATTTAGTGCCTTTTGTTATATGTATAAATTCAGAGGTAAAAGGACCTAACTTGATATACGCTAAATTATTTGTGTATATATACTTTATGAGATGAACAAAGGATGCAGGAAATTCAAATAGCATTAGGATTTTGAATAAATAGTCCTAATTTAGGGAATCAAATGTTTTCTCTATATTTAAGCCAATTATGAGTGCTTCTTTATTTTCTTTAACATAATCTATAAGAGAAATTATCCTTTTAATATTGTCATGTGTATTTCTATGATATATAAATCCAGTTTGATCATTATTTATTGTTTTAGATAGTGGTATTTTCATTCTGTTAGTTAATATTGTCATAAATATCTTATAGTCATTATTTAATAATGATATAGCTCTACAGGAGGTACAGAGGTTTGGGGATTTGTTTTCCTTTAGGATTGGTGTGATTAAGGAATAGCTCCAAGAGAGTGGTATTAAAGTCTGTGACTGAATTTCTAATAGAGTTTTATGGAAGAAGGATAGTATCTTTGAAGGAAAAAGTTTACTTATTTCCATAATTATGCCATCTATACCTGGCGCTTTATTATTTTTACCCTATTTTATTGTATCTGTAATTTCTTTGTAGGATATGGGTGCTTGCAGATCTAGTTTTAATTTTTTTGTTTTTTTTTATATTAGAACATTTTTTATCTAGATTTAATTGATCGATATGTATATTTACTTTTTGGAAATGTGCATATAGTGATTTCTATAGGCATCAAGAATGTCACCTATATCCGAGACATTTTTCCTTTTCTTTTCATGGAAGATACTTTTAATGTTATTAGCTTTTGATTGCATTTTGATTCTTGTGAATAAATTATGTAGATATTTGGGAGAAGTGGCCAAGGTAGTAATTTTTAGTTTTTCTAAAGCTAAACTAGTTTTATGTGTTAGAATTTTATTGCATTTATTGTTTAATACTTCTTTCTTTTTCATCTCCAAATGATTTTGATTTTTTTCAGCTTTTACTGACAAACGTTTGGATTGTAGATCTAATAATTCAGAATCCCATTCTCTGTTTTTTTTATACCAGGTTCATAGGTTCATACTAGGCTATCTGCCCTGGGGCATTTATAAGCCTAGCCCGATTGTGTTTGGCTTATGCCACCCCTTGATTTGAGTATACTGTGCCCTTTTTAAAGTTTAGTTTACTGTGCCTCTGTCTAATAGTGACACGGAAGTAATCCCCGGGACAAACCTACGATCCCCCATCCACTCATCAAGATTCTTCTTGAAGAGAGTCAGTGAGGTGCTCTGCCTAACATGAATTGGAATTCTATTCCAGAGCGAAGGGAGCCTCTGGGTTATGAATCTGTCCCTCCAGCATGTTCTATTTATTTCTGTGCTGAGGTTCAAGTCCCTCGAGCGTGGCTCTAAGGGATTTAGATTTACTGAGGTGGAGCATGTCCATTAATTCTGGGTTGGACATAGCTTTATATGTCAGGCATAGATCACCTTGAAGTAGGCGGTATGCAACTGAGTAGAGCTGTAGTTTTTTTAACCGAGCAGCATATGGCATCTGTTTGAGTCCCTTGATCCTCCTGGTGAGGTACTTTTGGGGTCTTTCTAATTGCTGCAGGTGTCGGGTAAGGTACATCCCAAAGGGGGCATTGTATTCTATGATGGGTCTGATAAGGGATGAATAAAGGGGCACAATTACCTCTCTTGATCTAGATGTGAATCCTTTCATGATGAGGTGGGCTATGTGGAAGGTCTTTCTAACCACTTTGGCAATGTGGTTGTCAAAGGAGAGATTGCTATCAACTTGGGTCCCCAGATCCCTAATTACTTTCTCTGTACTTAATGGGTTACCACCTATGTGGTAATTTGTGGGCACATTGTTTTTGCCAAAGGGTATGACTATACACTTTTTGGCATTTAGCTTTAGCCCATGGCTCTGGCACCAGTTATCCGTCTCTGCGAGACCTTTTTGAAGGATGTTTGTGTCAGCTGGAGAGTTGATTATGGCGCCCAGTTTGCAGTCATCTGCGAACTTGGTGAGCCATAGTCCTCCCACATTGGCCTGTACCTCAGAAAAGTAATACCGAACAAGAGAGGTCCCAGGACAGAACCTTGTGGGATGCCACTTGTGACCGGTTTCCAGTCTGACATGGCTCCAGCAACTCTGACTCTGTGGGTTCTGTCTTTGAGCCAGTTTGCGACCCATCTTGTGACATAGGGGTTTATATTTAGGCTGGATAGCTTATCTATGATGCCCGAGTGGGGTATTGTGTCAAATGCCTTTGCGAGGTCCAGATAGGCTGTGTGGACTACCTTCCCTTCATCTATGGCCTTGGTGACTGTTTCGAAGAAGTCGACCAGGTTCAAAAGGCAGGATCTGCCCTTGACTCAGACAAATTGGGTAGGATCTAGTGTCTGTAGGTCCCCAATGTCTTTGTTTATGAGTTCCATGATGATCCTCTCCATAGCCTTGCAGACTAGGCTAGTCAGGCTTATGAGGCGAAAGTTTCCAGGGTCCGCAGAAGTGCCATCTTTGCGGAGTGGGACCACTGTTGCTGTATGCCATTCTTTGGGCACATATCCTGTAGTGAGGCTGAGATTGTACAGCAGTTTTACTTGAGGGATTAGTTCTTCTTGGAGTTCATGTAGGATGCAACCCGGGACACCATCTGGTTCCATGGAAGCAGTGTTTTTTGCTTTGGAGAGGGAGGCCTTCACCTGAGCATCAGAGATGTTTGGGAGGCTGCACTCTGTTGGGATAGATACTTGCTCTTTTGGGGGGGAGGGGGTGGAGAAGTTTGCACTGAACCTGTCTGCCAGGATATTGGCGATGTCTGTGGGTTCAGTGTATTTTTTGTCGCTTAGAATCAACTCAGAACAAGTCTGGGAGTTGCATCCCAGGTTCCTAACATAACTGAAAAAAGCCTTATGATTGTCTTTAGTGTCCTGTGCAATTTTTCTCTCAAAGCTGGCCTTGGAGGATTTTATGAGGGATCGTAATTTTTTGCTAGTACTGATCAGAGATGCCTTCCCTTTTAGGGATTTTGCTCTATCATTCTTGATTTTGTTTGGGATAGCATGATCCATGCATTCCTGGAGATGTCCGTAGAATGCGTTTATATAGGATTCTGCAGTTTTGGCCGTAGTTTCCACTGGCCATGGGGCCTTGAAGGATTCCACTTCAGTTTTGAGAAGTGTGAAGTTCGCTTTTGAGAAGTTTTTCACTGTGGTTTTCTGGGCTGGGGGTGGGGTTGGGATGTGGATATCCACTGAAATTAATTTATGGTCTGATCTTGCCAATGAGGGATATACTTCTGGTATGGAGCATAGAGTCCCCATGTTGGTAAAGATCAGGTCTAGTGTGTTTTCCCCTCTTGTGGGAGTGGTGACTAGTTGTTCCATAGCATTTGAGTTTATAAATTCCAGGAACCTTTGGGCTAAGGTGCTGGGGCTTGAATAATGCTCCCAGTCTATGTTTGGGTAGTTGAAGTCGTCCAATATAATGGTGTTCGGAGAGATCTTCATGTTCTCCAATGTTTTCAGGAAAGCCGAGTGGGATTCCTGACTTTGAGAGGGTGGTCTGTAGGATGCTATAAACTGAAAAGCAGTCTTGCCCACTGTCAGTTGCACATGGATGGTCTCCGATACTTCGTGCAATGCCACTAACCTGGAGGTGTGGATATCCTTGATAAACATGGAAACTCCCCCTCCTTTTGTGGTTCGGTCTGGGTTTTGGGGCCGGAAAGCATGATATGAGGTATAACCTGGTAGTGCTGGGGTGCTCTCTGGAGCCTTGAACCAGGTTTCTGTCACTGCACAGATATCGATGTTCTCCATACTGAGGAGAGCTTCGAGTGCATGCATCTTGAGGTTAAGACTTCTGGCATTTAGCAGCATTACCCTTAGTTTATTGTTCCTTGTGCTGTCTATGGAGGTGGGTTTGACTTTTGAGCCTTGCCTAAAAAAGGCACTATGGGGGTGGCAAGAGCCTTTGCCAATATCCGAAAGCCCAGGGGTGACAGGTGCAAGCCGTCCCTAGCGAAGCAATGTGGCTTGTCGAGCATGTCATCCCAGGCTGACAGACACTGGATCCCCTTTGAATCACACCAAAATTTTAGCCAATTGTTAAAATCAATCATTTTGTCTTTATACTGTGGCATCATTCTAGGTGAGGGTAAGATGCTGCTCAAGGTCAGGGTCATACTGGCCTGGGCTACATGATCAGAGAACTCCTCTATGTCTGTTTTCATGTAGTCGAGGGAGGTACGTCTCAGGTCATTCACGCCAGCATGTACAATGACTGAGTCATATTTGTATTTGCTTTGGAGTGACCTGAGTGCTTGCGTTATATGGCGTATCCTAGCGCCCGACAGGCAGCTCACTATGACCTTCTCTTTATTCAGCCTGGTGAGCGGGACGTCAGTGTGTCTGACAATAGAGTCACCTATTACAAGAGTATCAGGTGTGTTATTCAGCCTTAAGGGCTGTGACTGCTTGGCACACTGACTTTGCGTGCTATGTGTTGTATGTGTTTTGTTTTGGGGTAGCGTTTGCTTGGATGTCTGCTTTGGAGGTCTCTGTTGCTTAGGTAGATTTTTGTTTAGAGCCTCCGAGTATGTTTTTGTGTTTTTATGTGTTTGGTTCGCTGTTGTGGTGGGACTATGTGATACTGGAATTGTGTTGTGTGAGGTTACCTTCTCCTCCTGACTGGTTACACCAGTTTTGAGATGAGAGAGCTCAGCCTCCAGTTTGACTATATGGTTGTATCTCTCACATATATTTGAACCTGTTTGGAGGAGGAGAGGGTTGTCTGTGTACATGAGACAGTTGTAACATTGCCTCAAAATTCCCAGATTCACCAGCTGGACTGGAGAGGAAACCATTGACTGACCTTTGAACATGCTAGAGTAATATAGGGAACTGAATTAAAATGGACTAATAGGGGACAAGGTAATCGTAGAGAGTATAAGAGTAAGTAGTGCTTATGGTTTATTAGTGCTAACTTGTAAAATTACTTATCTGGACCAGTGAGGGGCCTTAGAATGAGAATATGGTATTTAATTTGAGAGATAGAGCAGTTCTAAGGGAAAAAGTGAAGAGCAGACTTTGTGGAGCCAGGAATAGTTTAAACCCAATTAGACGGCGCTGCCCGATGTTGCGCTATGCTCAAAATGCGCAAAACCGCGCAAAACAGGGTTTTAAGAGAGGGAGATCAAGGAGTTAGGAATTGACCCAAAATGGCCAATAAAACTACAGTTTCAAGGCAGTAACCACTCCCACAGGGGCAGGCAGGCTGCTCAATGTTTATCACTGCCACTGATGAACACAGAGACTTCCCTTTAGCCCAAGCAAACAATGGCCTCCAAGAAACTTACAAACAGTTCAGAACAGCAAATCTGTAACTGAACTTTTTTAAATCTTAGAAAAGTGGGAAAAAAGCAAGATTTTTTTTTTTTTTTTTTTTAAGGAAAGCAGAGGTTCACAAGTATCAACAAGTTAGAACAGTGCAGTAAATGACCCCACACTTGAGTGCTAGGCCAGAGACAGATAAAATGCAAGTTTTAAGAAAAAGACGATTTTAAAAATAAGTGCAGGCAGGAAATTCAGTAATCAGCTCTAGGTTGTGTTCTAAATACAGTTACCAACACAGAAATCAAATTTAACAAGCCAGAAAATGCTCAAAAGTAGGCGGCAATGCAGAAAAACTTAACAAATAATCTGAAGCAAAATACTTAAAATCTCAAAAGTGGCTCCTTTCTTCTCTCAGCATTTTCTCCTCTTGGTGGGTGCTTCACCAACAGCCAACAAGTCCAAAAAGATACCAAAACCATGAGGCAATCGGGTTTTAAGAGAGGGAGATCAAGGAGTTAGGAATTGACCCAAAATGGCCAATAAAACTAGAGTTTCAAGGCAGTAACCACTCCCACAGGGGTAGGCAGGCTGCTCAATGTTTATCACTGCCACTGATGAACACAGAGACTTCCTTTTAGCCCAAGCAAACAATGGCCTCCAAGAAATTTACAAACAGTTCAGAACAGCAAATGTTAGGGTTTTACCATATATATAAGCTTTTAATGAGTCCAGTATCATTATTTAATTTATCTCTGTGGTGTAATTAATATCTAAGAAGAACTGTAATTCAGATAATAACCAGGGTTTGAACTCTTTAATTTTAGTTATATATGCTGGAATTCTGGAGTTAAAGATTAATGGTTTGTACCCATTTTGAAGTGTTAGTATGAATGAATTGTGGTCTGAAAAGGGGCAGGGAGTGATTGAGAAATTAATGATTTTAGAGTATAAGTCAGTCATGACCAGAAAATAGTTTATCTATTCTAGTTTGGGTACCAAATCAGAGATCTTGATGGGAAAAAAAATATTTAATTTCATTAAATCTGAAAGTATCTACAAGATGAAATTATTCTACACACTTTTTTAAAGCTTTTGATACAGCAGATGTACACAGTGACCTTTTATTTGTAATTTAAGAAATATCAAATATACGCTTAAAATCTCCTCCTAGTATTAAGTTGCCTTTATAATTATTGGAAATGAAATCCAAGTGTTTTTTAACAGTTCCAGTTCCAATGCCTGGGAACCAGTATACATTGGCTAGGGTCCATATTCTGTTATTTTGTTTAACTATTACTAATGCCATATGGCCTTCTTTATCTTCATACTTATAAATGATTTTTGGGTTAATCACATTTGTTTTCCATAAAATTATTACCCTTTTTGTCTTTGTCTTATAAGTGGATTGGGCCAATATCATATATTCCTTATGATTCCATTTGCAATTTTCATTTGTTATGAAATTAGTTTCTTGAAGGATACATAGAGTCAAACTGCAAACAAACTACTGAAAAACAAACAATAAGCAGGCAACAGTAATTCTTAAACATAAGACTCTGGTCTGATGAAGTTGAGTGTAAGAATACTTGATGAAAGCAGTAACCATAAAAATGTAAGAATTACTGTTGTCTGCCTATTTTTTTCTTGAAGGAAGACAATCTGTGCTTTGTTTAGTTTTAAATATTTGATTAGATTTGATCTCTTGCTAGGATTGTTTAAGCCATTGGCATTTAAAGATAATAAAGATAAATCCATCTTAAGTTATTTAGACTATGTATTTTTTTGTTTTATTGTGACTATTAAACATTTTCCTCTCATAACTATAAAGTATATGTTTGAGCTTTTAAAGGAAATTATCAGTTTTATACTTTGAATGTTTACCAATAAAGTAACGTTTTGGTCAGGCATACTAAAAATGTTTTTGTGAAATAACAAATTTAAATTACTAAAGGTTAACAGAACTAAGATCCACACTAGCCATGGAATGAACATCATTCCTAATCTGACGGATAAACCTAAGTCCATTAGATTATCACTCATCCCTTGACAATCCAGAACATCTGAGGTCCATAAATTGAATTATCATACAGAGAATACTTGTAATAGGAATAAGCAATATTTATATTATTTTGAACAGATATAGTACTATTGTAGATTAGACAGAATTCTAATAGAATATAAATGTCTACTTATTGTATAAGCAATTCATATTTACATGAAAGCTAGATGACAAGCAATTCAATCATAGTAAAGTAGGCTGTATCATATATAAAACCTCAGTAAAAGATTAAAGCACACAGTTATTTAACATATTCACCCTTTCTTTCAAAGCTTATTACTTAATATAAATAGCTGGTAATAATATTTAAACCTAATGTTTATAATACAATGTATTTTACTGGATATATCAGAAGTTATATTTCATTGTTTGCCAGCATTTAAGTAATCACTTTGTTTATTGCTAACTTACTTAAAGCATTAATTTTGTTTTATGTGGACATTGATGAAGGTTAGTGCATTTTTACTATCCCAGGCCATTGCAAAAGGTGCTGCACAAGATCAAGTGCTCTTAGTCTTTCACAATAACTCAGAATTCCACTCTTATGTAAGTCCTTAATGTGTTTGGACCAAAATATATTTTAAATATAAAATTGAGCTTATTATTTTGTTTTTATTTATTTATTTTTTATCAAGAATCAACTTGAGCTAAACAAAGTATTGGGAGACCATCAATATGTGTACATGTGGTTTAAAACAGCCCTTTTAATATATATATATATATATATATATATATATATATATATATATATATATTTTTTTTTTTTTTTTTTAAACAAAAAGTTAATTGCCGAGAATCATTCAGAGGAGCCTCAGAGCCTTTCAGCATTATCGTCACTCTATCTCCATTACTATAGCAACCTAGGAGCATCTGCTTTTGTTAGTGTGTCTGTGTACTGCATTCCAGAGGCTCACGATCCACCTGAAGCAAAGCTTCACTTCACTGCAGCTTCAAGCCTAAACCCCCCCCCCCGACTTTCATTGAGGCAGCAGCCAGGAAAATAACAAGGAGCAAACAGATAAAAAAATAAAACAAAAAACCTCCCAAAAAGCTGCCACAACAAGAGATAGCATATTCTTCCAGCCTTCCCACCTCTCACTCAGCAGCTGTATAAACAAACTATTTTTTGCCAAAATATCCCAAATCACAGTTTTATCGACCCCCTTCCCCTGGATCTAGGCTAAAACACCAAATGTCTCTTCCTAATACACAAGCATCAGTAAACCTCGATCACAAGCCACAACCCACAGCTTCCCAGAGACGAAAATGGCAACATACAACAGCTGCCAGACAGAGCTGCATTCACACTCACCACATTAGGATTGATAAAACAGCACTTAAAGCTATGATACCTGCCATAATTGCTATTAACTATGTTTAGACAGAATAATAATGACATTTGTACTAGCTAACAGACAGCTGCTTCCACGCACACCATATCAGAATTGATCAAACAGCACTCGTAGCTGTGATACCTATCATAATTGATATTAACTATATTTAGACAGAATAATAGTGACATTTGTACTAAGAGCTTGCTACTATTATTTAACCAGGATATACATGACATTTCTAAATCATACTTTAACTGAAGAAGGCATTAGTCTCCATGACGGCATTTTTTTCAAAACACTCTACTGTTACTGCTATTATATATGATGTTAATTTGTTACATTTGAGTCTAAACTCTGATGAATGGTACCTTGTTGAATTAGGTAATTAATTACTTAAAAATTATTATAAGTAAAATCAATGAAAAATGAACAAGATAAGTATTTATTGAGTTCAAGTAGGGGAATAGAAACTTCTATGTTTGTATTACATGTTGCTTTATTTGGCTTATATATAATATAAATAGTAACCCATCTTGGCCTTCCTTTGTTTGTGAAGAATTATTGGATGTTTTGAATATTCTGAATAAATCATTACTGTTTCTCAGTTGTTTAAGAAACCCTCCTTTTTAAGTAAAAACAAATGACAAGTGATGTAGCACCATATCAGTTGATACTTTGAGATATGTAGTTGTAAGAGTTATTGTTTTGGGGACAGCTATCTTGGAATCAGTTTTTTGTTTCTTCTTTCTAGCATCACACCAAGGATTTGTTTCTTTTATTCATTAAAGAGTAGGAGCCATCCGTTCCATTTCTTCTGGGATAAACACTATGTTGTTTTTGATGAATATAGTAGCTTCTTCTAAGTCATTAAAGGTTCTCATCTCATTGGTAAAAAGTATTTTTATCTTGGCTGGAAAGGCCAGCTGTGCTTTAATGCTGGTTTGTTTCAACAGTTTTATTATTGGCCAGATTCCTTCCTTTGTTCTAGTATTCTGGAAGAATAATCATCGTCAAACCTTATCAGGCTTTGATTGCATTTTAAGAGTAATTTTCTACAAGCAGATTTTAATATTAGTTCCCTGTCCAGAAATGAAAGAAATTTTATAACTATGGATCTAGGTGGAGTATTTGTTGAGTTAGAAGCAGGTTTCCTCAGTACTCTATGAACCCTTTCAATTCCAAATGAAAGTCCCTCTTTCAAGTTTAAAAATTCAGGAAGCCAGTTTGTTAAGAATGAAATAATGTCTTCTCCTTCAATGTTCTCAGGCAGACCAAAGATACTTATGCTGTTTCTCCTTTCCCTGTTTTCTAAGTCATCTATTTTGTTAAGCAGCCATGTATTCTTTTTAAGCAGAAATTCTTTTTGGAATTCTTCCTCTTTGAGTCTCCCTTCAATGTCATTTAGAGAAGTCTCTATATTTGTTATTTTTGTATGGTGTTGTTATAATAGTTCCTTAAGAGTATCAGTCTGTTTTTGACAATTTAATTTGAAGTTTTCTAAGTCATTTTTAAAGCCATCCATCTTCAAATATAGTTCCTGTAATGTAGATGTCATCAACTGAAGTTCTTTTTTCAAAGTAGCATCTGAATGAGAATTCCTTGAGTTGTTCATATTAAGTGACTCAATATATCTCCAAGTTATTTGACAGGAATATTTTTGTATATCTCCACCAAAATTGATATTTATGTAGTTTAGTAGTTTATATATAGATTTCTGATGTTTTAAACTTGAAAATAATAAAATGTTCCTATATTATTATACTAGTTTATGGAGCTCTCAAAATTCACTGCTCTCAGATTACCATCTAGGCACTGCCCCCGAATCATGTTTTTTGCTGTAGCAGGCAACCTAGTTATTGTCAGAAAAATCCTACTAGGACAGCTGAACTTTATTTGGGGTTAATCAGAGTGTTTAATTGAATGCAGGTGTGTACCCAAGAAGAATGAATGCTGTAATTAAATCAAAAGGTGCTTCAACAAAATATTAGTTTAAAGGTGTGCACACTTACACAACAAGCTTATTGTACATTTTTTTTATATTTCCCCTAACAGATGTGTTTGTTTTTCAATGGAATTGTATGGATTATAGGTCACATTAAAGATGGGAAAAGTTTTGAAATGATTTATTGTGGTCTCATTTTTTTATATAACAAAAACCTGGCATTTTAACAGGGATGTAAACTTTTTATATCCACTGTGTGTGTGTGTGTGTGTGTGTGTGTGTATATATATATATATATATATATATATATATATATATATATATATATATATATATATGTCTAGATAGGCCATTATTACACTGGATGCTTGCTTTTTGTGATCAGTGGAATATTTAAAGTGTATGAACAGAAAATCTGGATTTACTTGATTCTGGTGCATCTGAGCCTTTTGTGCATATAATCCTCAGAACCTCTGTATGTGTAGTAGCAAGTATGTGTGCACACAGGATGGGATAGATGTTGACAGCATAGCTTGATATTATGGATTTGCTTACTCCTCTTAGCCCCACGGATTTTTAACTCATTACAGCCAAGTGATGTCTCAAGGCGTTTCTGCAGTTACCTCTTACTGCGCCTCTAGGTGTCAACTATTGCCTGTTCATATTTGCATTAATAATTCCAAAACCATGCTACATACAAGGTATCAGAATATTTTATGTTGAAGCATACATGATGGCAAACACAACTGTATTGATACATGAGCTCTGTCAATTAATATTTGTAGCTTCATTTTTTTAAAGACTGAAGCCACAACCACTGGGAGTTAAAGGTACACACTTAAAAGAGCTCTGCTGGAGGGAATGAGTTAAGGTCTTCTCAAAAAAGTAATGCATTTCCTGTGAGCTAGTATGCCCATGCTGTCAGTTTCTGATCTACTTTCTGGAGTGGTTCCTGCATTAGCAACAGAAAAATTATATGACTTCATAACTAGAAGGCATAATCTAATGTCTGTATACACAGACTGGTTCTCTTTCTGGCTTGGTTTTGTAAATAGGTCACCAGCAGTACATTGCAGGACATCAGTTTGGAAGGTCAGGAGTGTTTTGTTTCATTTCCCAGAGATGGCATATTTTCTAGGATGATTGTTTCATATTTAAAAGTCAGTATTGCAATGGCAAGAAGTCATAATTAAGTAAGTATTTGTCTATAAGTGAGTAAGATAAAGTAAAAGACAAAAAACATTTCTTTGAAAGTACAAGACTAGTTCCCAAATTTATCTTCTTTACTAAGACAGTTCATTCATGCTAAAATAACTATATTGAACCATTTTTTTCATTTTTGCTTTTAATTTTCTGGAAAAGTATGCAACTGATCCTCCCTACAGATGAATCACATGTTCATATGTTAATACTGGGTTTTAAATCCAGTTGATGATTTGCAGCCTAGCCACAGGATCCTAAATCTAGCATACACAATGACAAAATTAAGTATTATTTCAACTCCATTCGATGAGGTCTGAAGGGTCATATCTTTTAAAAGAAAGCTTGATGGGCCAGACCTGTGTTGTGTTTCCCCTCATCTGGATTATACTTAAAAACTGTAGGAGATCTATGCTGTATTACTTCCAAAGGAAGTTAATTCCATAAAAGACAGGTTCTCTTGGAGAGATATGTTCTGTGGGCTTGCCTGAGGTCCCTCTCAAAACTCTATAAAGAGAAAGACCACTTTAAGCAGTCAATGTAGCTCAAGGAGGATATGCCTTTCATTGACTTATTAAGGTAGTGCTGTGGTCTGTCAAGCTGAGCCGTATACTTAGATAAGTGCATATAAAAGACAGCATTATCCTTTATTATACAGTACGCCTGATGAGTGATGAGAACAGAGTGATGATATCTTTCTTGGGACTTGAAGGTAAATGGCTGATAATTGGTCTGTCTAGAAAAAAGGAATTTCAAATGACTGTGGATACACGAGGATGAAAGACTAGTTTATTGCTAATGAAAGTGCCCACATCTCTTACGACTATACCTCTCAACTGACCAGATTTTCACAAATGTTCAGATTTTTGCCTTATATTTTTGTTTTGTTTTTTTCTCAAAAAATATGCCATTTTCTGGCAAATCATTGAGGACTGAAGTCACTAAATAACGACATACATTACAGTTTCAGACTTAATATCCTCCAGAAAATGCATACTCACACAAATCCTGTTGTTCTAACAACTTTCTAAATTTATAAAAGCAATATTTAAAATCAGTTCATATTTTTGGGCCATTGTCCCCCCATTATTTTATGATTTGTCCAGATTTCTTGTGCTAAAAGGTTGAGGGGTGTCACCTATGTGTTAAATAAATGGTGCTTAAGTTTGCCAAAGGAACAAAATGCCATATTTTTTGGCATTTTACTTAAGGCAATTGCCCAGGACCACTTGTTGGTGCATATTAGGCTCTCCTGAAGAATCTGAAATTCAGATTTGGATTTTATGACAGCTCCAAGTTTGCAGTAATATTCAACAAACTTGGTCAGCCACAGGGCCTTGATGTTGCCATTGACATTAGAGAAATAAATACTGAAGGGAAGTGGCCTTAGGACTGAAAACTGGGGGACAACACTGGTAACTACTATTTTTGATGAGACTGTGACTTCAGTACTAACAGTCTGGGTTTTGTTAGTAAGGCAGTTTGTGATCCAGCAGGTAACACACGAGTTTTCATTTAGTTTATTTAGCATATTGATAATACCAGAATGTGGGATGGTATCAAAGGATTTGGCTAGGTCCCGGTAGGAAGTCTGAACTGATTTACCGATAATTTATGAATCAATGAGCTGTGCAAGAAGTTCACCGGGTTCAGGAAGCAGGATCTGCCTTTAACAGACTCAAACTGGCTTGGGTCCGAGGCTTGTAGACTGCATATATCCTTGCTAATACATTGTATAAAGATGTGTTCCATTGTTTTACAAATAAGACAGGTGAGGGTTATAGATCTAAAGTTCCAAGGGGTAGATGTGGGTTTCCCCTTGTGGAGTGGGATGACTACAATGGTTCTTCATATCTTTGGTACAAATCCAGTGAAGTGAATGAGATTGAATAGGCTTAGTAGTGAGTCTATAAAACATTGTTTGGAACATTATCAGGACTCACAGAGCTAATGTTTTGCTTTAGTAAAGAGCACTCAGGATTTGCTTGGCTTAGAAGTGGGTTTACTAAAATGTTGAGGAAAGTTATTGGGAATATATATATATATATATATATATATATATATCTACTTGTATTTGTATATACATAAAAGGGCATGAGTAGGTGTTTTTTTTGGGATTACATTGGTGCAATTCTGGATTTTTGTTCTAATATTTCTGAAATAACCAAAGAAAACTTTTTACTTCCCCTTTGCATAGGATGAAATTTTCACTTCATATCTGCTTTTGAAGGATTTGATTTTGCCTCTGATATTGTTATTTTTCTATATGATTTGGTATCAAGTTTGCTCACAGAAGCTATGAGTTTCTTCCTCTTATTGTACAGGTTCTTTATATTATGATTCTACCACTGTAGTTTATTCCTGAATTTGACACTATATTTGTGTCTAATGGAGACTGCTACAACAGTGCAAGAATTGTTGGGTATAGAAATTATCGACAAATGTAGTAACTTGCAAGGTGGGTCATCAAGTTGAGGATGATGCTTAATTTTCATAAGATCACAGTTAGCTGAGGTAGGTTTACCTTAGAGTAGTCTTTTATGACAGAATAGTTATGTGGTACATCTCCTGTTGTCCTTATAGTGAATATTACTGAATGGTGGTCAGATTTGGCCAGTGTAATGTGGTAACTGTAGGTGTCAACTATAAATGGGCTATATTGGTGTGAACCAGATCAAATATGTTTTGACTCCTTAGAAGGGACTTAAAATAGCTGTTCTAAAAAGCTGGCATTAATGACATTCAGGAATCTTTGTCCATGCACATTAATCGTGGAATAGGTTTCACAGTTAATGGAAGCCTAATTGAAATCACCCAAGAGAAAAGTATTAGGCTTGACAGGGAAAGATATCAGTTTGCTTGGATTTGCATTGTGGACTACAGGTGACATGGAGGGGGTACAGTAGTTGGCTATGATATGGTATAGATTTTTAATTACAGTGAGAAGGTTATAGATGAATTTGAAATCATTGTCCTGTCTTAAGAGAGTGAAGGAATTGTTTTCTTAGGAAAAGAGACATGCCCCCTCCAATAACACTGTTAGTTTTAGCACTGGTCCTGAAAAAGTGGTAGGCCTGGAAGCCCTGAAATGGGGAGGAGTTGCTATCATAATTCTGAAACCAGGTTTCTGTAAATATACAGATATGACTGAAAAAATTGCATTTTTGCTTGCCTTAAGAGCTTCTGAGCTTCTGTGTGCCAATTGAATGGCCCTTCTTTTAGTTATATAAGAGTGCCCTCTATATGGATTATGATCTGTTGATAAGGGGTTGTTTGCAGGAGGTAGATGCCTAGGTTGCTGCTTAGACCTAGGAGTTTTAGGTTGCATGGGTAGAGCTTTATTAATGGCATCGGCATGTGACAGTTTTATGTTGACAGTCTGGGGCTGTTGCATAGATATGGAAGAAAAAGGACAGCATTATGCTCAGTGTATAAAACTGACTGAGGGGGACACTTCCAGTTAATTTAAGTATATACAACTTTCGCAGAGAGAGGGATAGCATTTGCTTTCCCCTTCTCCTTTTGCCTTCAAACATTCACAGTGTCAGAGTTTATTTAGTGAATCCTGTTTTGCATTATGTTGCCAAGATTTTTTTTTACTTTTATTTTTACTGTCAGGCCTTCCAATAAACTGTATTTTTCCTTAAGTGTTGGCTGATGTGATCTTTTCAAGGTACAAGAATTCTCAAACATTTTCTTCAGCACCAATTTTCGAAAGTATCACTTTAATTTTTCTTTTCTTTTCTTTTCTTGTTAGTTTTGCAACTCTTTTTCCTCCTGCAGCTGAACATTAATGGACCCCACTGCCTCTCCTAATTTGTTATGTTTACCAACTCATCCTGACCTCACACTGAATTCCTCCACAAATGATCAGGGAAAGGAGATTGATCCATCCCAGGCCCCATCATGCTGCTGGGAATGAGTTTTGTCAAATTTTCTTTCTTCTCCTTGGCATGTCCCAGTACTACCCTACGAATGGAGCATGCAATGGACAGACCATGTCAAATGATCTCTGACTTCCAAAAAGGGCTGACACTGGCAACCCACCACATCCCCCTGTAAATACTAGGCAAGAACCAGAGAACTCTAACTGTGCTGTGTGCACTCCGCTTGACTCCTCCCTCCATATGTCCCAGGATAGATTACAACCATCTTCTCTTTGTCAGTGCCTCAGTAGCCAAGCTGTGAATCAATCTCAGGTCACCTGCATCACAGTTAGGGCTCTATCCCTCTACAGTAATAGTGCCAGCAGTTCAAAAGCATCACTTTTCTGGAGCATAACCTTTACTAATAATACATCTCTCACTGTCATATTTTACTACTAGGAAAACAGGTTTTGGCTATATGCAACTTTGTTGATAAGGGAAAGTCTTTGCTCTTTAAAATCTTATCCAGCTATGCCATAGCTTGCCAGTAAAAAGTTAACATCTTTTAATTTCATGTCTGCAATCAACATCTGCTGAAATCTCTGAGCCCAGCAAATAAACTTATTCAGTGCCTCTACTTCCTTCCATTTGTTTGCAAAGGATTGATGGGGTTAGATGACAATTTTATTTATTTTTTTTATTTTTATGATATTGAACAAGACAGCTTTTTTGTTTTCTAATCTCACCTTCATTAACAGACTCTTCATTTCTTCCTCAATTTAAGCCATCACAGAGGTATCAGCTGCATAACTGAGGGTGTTCGAATTTATCCCAACAAATTCTGACTCCAGCATTTGATTCATCTAACTCAGCATTTCAAATGGATGGTATATAGGTATAGCTCATAGTGTGGTAACGCTCAAAGATCAGTTGCAGTTATGAATTTGAATGCTTGCAGCTTTGGTTGCAGCTAATTAGTAAATCTGCTCATAATGGGAACAGAACCTGATTCCTGAGGAAAACTCAGTTGTGGTATGATCTAAATGAGAAAAAAACTGAGAAGAAGAATGAAAGCACACGCCTCTAATCATGCACATGCTCTAAAGACACAAGGAGACTGGAAAAGCAGCACAATGCTTTAAAGTAGCCACTGCAATTATTAGTCTGTTTTTTTGAGGATATAAATGGGGTAGAAATAAAAGTATAGGACAATAGGAAAAAAGGGCCACAAGCTGATGATTATACACGAGGGAAACTGGGAAGATTAGGGTGAGTACTGGGAGAGGGAGAGAGGGTACAGATCATCAATGGGATAGGTGCCCATTTTTAAGAATGGAAGCTGGAATGCAAAGGTATGGATAGAGTCTAAGGGTCAGTAGTAGGGCAAACGCATAAGTATATAACATTTAAACCAATAAAAGGAGAAAATTACTTCGTAAAAGGTCACTGATAATACTGGTAAAACACAAAGCCAGACCGGTCATGATCACAGGAGGGTTTATTATTAACATGAGTACAACATAACACATAAACACTCACTTATCACTGTGTTTTCGTTAAAAACTTCATCAGATATATAACCCAATGAATGCTATCAAACAATAATATGTACTCACATTCATTTGAGTCAACCAGTCCCTAAACTAAATCAAATGCCTAAATTAAACATTTGAAAATCAAGTAGAAGCACTAAATAGCTCTTAAACCATAGAAATTACATAAACACCATTAAAATTATCATTTGATGACGGTCAAAAAAGTATATATGGTGCAGTGGTTAACATTGTCACCTCACAGCAAGAGGTTCTCTGGTTCGATTCTTGGCTGGGGTGCCTTCTGTGTGGAGTTTGCATGTTCTCCCTGTGTTCAAGTGGGTTTCCTCCGGGTACTCCGGTTTCCTCCCACATTCCAAAGACATGCATCTGGAGCATTTCTCCCCGGGCCACCGCTGAAAACAGGCTCTGTGGAACCTAGTCGGACATTCCCGGTCAACAAATGTTAAATAAATAAAATAAATAAATAAATAAAATATAACATTGACAAAGACTAATAGGGTCGGTGCTAACACAGTGATGGGGTAAAGTGGAGTCATAGACATACAACCCAAAGGAGAAAACTGGTGACGGGGATGACTGGACAAAAAACAGGAGTAGGTAATGATGACTGGGCCCTGCCTAAAGTGTTGTTGATAGGGGGCATGCATTAAAGTTACTTTAGCAGCCACAAAAGGAGCCCTTCAATTTTTTTCCATTGGTGTATCCCAGTGCCCAATTCCTTCATTGGGTCCATCTACCTCTACAGACACTCTCCTGGACTCAATATGCAGGATTGTGGCTGGCAAGGAAATTAGTGCATCCTGAGACCCTGCACCATTCACTGATGTGGAGGGTTTTTTTTTTTTTTATGTTAAGACCTACCGTTATATCTCCTTCCAATCTCCCTTGCATTCACTGTCTTTTACCCAAGGGCTAGGCATGCAATTAGGACATGCTGATATTTATCACCCTACATCTGCAGCAACTCAGTCGGTGTTCACTCCCCTTTGCTGGCCTTCGACTATGTCCCTTCTATGCCCCTGCCCTTCACAAGGGATCATGCATGGGGAATGTCAAGTGACCACCCTCCCCCTCAGGATGTTCATCTCTCTCTCTGTCTCTCTCTCTCTCTGTCAACACAGGTCCAAGCTACTAACCAAACCTGGGACAACTGTATTCCTATATTCCTGTATTCCTATGAACTATATTCCTCTATGCCAAAGTGCCTGAAGAGCCTTTAAAGGAGGGTGATGGAGACTTGCAGATGCTGGTCTAATACCTGCCGCAACACCTTCATCACCTCCCTGTATGTGACAACATCATTATAAATGGTACTAAAAAAGAAGGGAACTATAGTGTTCCCAGTCAATGAAACATTAAAAGGGGCAGGAGAGGTGGCAATCCGGACCTCCCCCACTGAAGCCACCAGGGAGACATCCCAGGATGTCTGTTGGAAAAAATCATGTGAACGCTGGGCTTGCAAAGGAACCATACACCTTGGCAGTTACACAGGTAGTGGTGGGAGCTGCTACAGAAAATGGGAAAAGAAATGGAAAGAAGTAAGATAACAAGTAGTAAATCATTTTAAAAGAAAGGATAGTGACAAAGAAAACGAGGGGTGTGACAGCAAAAAGCATTTGCATAACAAATGTAATGAGTATATGAAACATATAAAGTATCATAGCATACAAATAAATAGTTCCAGCTGTATTGGTCTACAATCTCATTTACTGTATTAGCACACACAATAAAATGCTGCTGTTATTTGATGTTCTATATGAGCTTTGTAGACACAAGTAGTACTCTTGACATGTGTAGCTGTGACTGCAAAAGTTTTGGGTAGGAGTAATAATCTAATAACACAGTGCTAGTCCAATACAATGATCCTGTACTCACCTGCTATTCTGTTTCCCTAAACATATCAAATATACAGGGAATGCAAATGTCATATAGAGGTAACCTAAATAACTTCACTACTCACATTCTGAATAACATACAACCTGCTGTACGAATACCTGTACAAACAAACATAGCTACTCTTATATCTCCAAGGTGAAACAAATGCACATTGCTGTCAGATAGGAAATACAGTAATGTAAACTCTTCACAACAGTATTATTATTTATTTATTTGCTTATTTGCAGTTTGTTTGCCAGGATAATCTATTGGGCCACAAGGAGCCCATTTTCAAGGAGTCATGGGGAGAAAAGCTCCAGAAAAACATAAATACATAGTACACATTGCACATATACATTACAGATTATCTCATAGGAATACAAAGTAAATATGATAAGAAAAGGTTAACAATGATAGAATATATCAATATAGTTAATTAAACAGCAATAAAAAACACTTTTTTCGCTGTCTGCACAGAGGACATGTGCCAGACTTACTTCCTGTGCCAACTCCACCTCTCCTTCCGATGCTGAGGACCCTCATGAAAGGGGGAGACTACGGTCAGACAAGCATACTGTACTACCATTTCAACCTTACTATCCAAGTGGTAGTGATTAGGGTTACATAAGAACATCCACAAGAACATAGAGTTCATGTACAGAAATCTCAAATGCAGGTAATCACTCACATTCGCAAAGCATGCCTTCCTCTAAGCCTGTGACCCTATGAGGAAAGGGTGCTTCCTTGGATGCATATCTCCTACAAGACTACAAAAAATCCCCGATGTTCTACTAAACAAAAACATTGTGGCAAACCTCTTGCTACAACTTATACTGCATAACCTTGTCCTATCTGCAAAGGTAGTGTCACCATTCATTTCTGTACCAGTATTCAGAAATGATGATATAGAAATGAATGCCTGCACTGCTTTAACAATCAATCAGATGCCCCTTCACCCCTCCCTAGCTACACCTCCATCCTCAATATTATGCTGCATAACATAGCACAGATGAAATACATCTTACTACATCTTCCAGGTTCATAACAGGGCATTACAGGGCACATTCAGGCAGTGGAAGAGGATCTTTATCAGGGAATTAATATGCCTGATGAAGATCCATTTTTGTGACAGGGCATTGATGTATTGTCTCCCACAGTCTTTGGAATTCTGAGGTGGTTGGTGTGACAGAGCAAGATGCAGAGGACAGGAAGAAATGGAAACAGATGATCCACTGTGGCGACCCCTAACGGGAACAGCCAAAAGATGATGATGAGTCTTTGGAATTCTGATGGGTTCCACTGCATCTCTGAATGAGGCAGTACACAACACCATAACTACTGATGACAGATAAAGCCATTGCATATACAGATTTGTTAATGATTTGGCTGCACAATACATTGCACTGCAATTCGCAGCCTGTAGCTTCAGGATTTTACTGTGGGCAATTACTCTAGAGTCAGCACACAAAATCATGGAAAATATACATTTTTGACTAAGTCTGCTATATTGTCTGTCCTCATGTGCATATGTCTAGACCCTTGGTTTAATTATGTTGCTCATTACCATGTTACCGTGCTGCTATCAGCATACAGTTCAGGCCACTATGTTGCTCAGTCTTCCCCAGTATATTTATGAATCACACACATGCTATGCATAGTTGCTTGTCTCACACAATGGCCTATAAGGACACAGAATATAGTAACAAACCCAGGGTTTATTGTGGCAACTCAGTGGTTCTAACAATACAGAATTAGCTATGATAAACTTTTCAAAAATTTCCAGACCTGGTTTGTTGATTCTCCTGGAGTTGAAATACATTGAAAAACATATTAGTTTAGTCTTGTTTGGATAAGTGCAAGCATAATAAATCACATTCAACCATTATCTCAAAACTTTTCATAAATGTTTTCATTGTTCATTTATTGTTTGCTTGTAGTGGCTAATACTTATGTTCTCTGTTCTACTCAAATATCTTGCCAGTTCTTTTATTGTATGCTTTTCTGTGGTGCTAATTAATATTGAAAATGCTTTGTCTATATTTTAATATAACTGGATATATAATATAGTCTAAAGACATTTTTCAGGGAACTCCTTACGAAGCACTCTGTACTTTTCACACTTTTGTAGCTATGTGGAATACCATTGTCTTATTATCAAGCCACAAATTCAGGGATGATGTGACTGGGAAGCATCCCTTCACTCTGTGCAGTTCTTTTTCCTCTTATATTCCCTCTGTAAACATCAGTTTTATATTTCACAAACAACGTTTATTCCTGTTTTGCAACATTTTAAAATATTCACTTCCCTTATCCATGACATCCCTATCATTATAGAGCACTTAATACCTGTTTCTCTTTACCAGATCTCAGATTTATTTTTTCATACTCTTTTTTTTCAGACATGGTAGATGTTGTCTAATCAGTGTTATACTTTTCTTTAAATAATTTTAAATATTTTAGTCCATGTATTGCTTGATTAATTGTTAAGTATTAGATACGTGACATTCATTCTGGCACCATTCATTTTCTTGTAGGTCTGGACTTAACATCTCCTTTGAATGCATTTTTTTTTTAATTTAAACCAGTTGCTTTTATAATGATGTCCAGAATGGCATTTTCAGGAAGCAATTTGAATTAATTTCTTAAGTTGAGTGAACTAGCTTGTATAGTTTAGTGAAAGCCAAGTCTGCTCTGACAAGCTCCGGGTATCATCTCCATATGCTAATGCTGGCCCAGTTTTTATCTTTATTGCAGGTATAAAAGGTAAAATGCTGATACTGTAGTACACACTATTAATACTGTACAGCACCTGTAAGGTTTTCCCAAAATGCATCTACACTGCACGTGTTTTCCAGCTTTTACTTGCACAGACCACATAAATATTTGTTACCTGTGCTGCAACTTTTTTATTTGATATCCAGATATTGTAATTTTTCTTTTTGCTTAAGTTATATGCCATCAGTTTACTTTTTCTAACTCAATTTTAGATCAGATTCTTGGGCTGCCTACTTCAATTTTTTCTGTTAGCTCATGTCTACCATAGTAAATTGAGAATAGCAAACACAAATTCATTATCAGAGGCTATGGGTAGATATGTTTCCCTTCCCATTCTAATTGCATTTTTATTAGTTTGTAAGATTCTGTTAGCTATTTCATTAATATTAATAATAAACAACCATTGGACTAAACTGCAGCTTTGCCTTAGTGGTGTCTGGTCCATAAAAGCATCTGAACAATATAATTTTGTCAAAAAACAGAAAATGTCTACTATTCATTGTTTACAGCCTGAATTACATACACCAGATCTCCAGAATTTTTTGTAGCACTATTAGTTATAGTTTTGAACTATTTAGATTTCTAAATATTCCTTCAATTTTATAAAGATCATAGATTGCTGTTTCTATTTGTTAAGGCCTGCTGTTTGCTGCATGTTATCGGAACTGAATTCTGTCTCATTATGTTTTCAAAACACGTTTAACAGAAAACGTGAACTGCACCTCAATTGAAACATTCATGCACTCATTTTCCACACTGTAGCATTATCAGAATTTTCCAGTGCCAGAACTTTCTAGAGTCTATAATCTTTGAAATGCTCTACTCTGATAACCACATCATAACAATATAGGTACATGGGTTCATAGGTAAGTACTAAGCTAGCTATCCTTGCAGGCCATTTTATGTTTAGCCAAATTCCCATTTTGGTACTTGAATTAACCTCTCATTTGGTGTTACTTTGGCCTTATCTGTAAAGTGACTATGTGGGGTATTGCCATCTATGTCAGTGAAAATACAGCAGTGCATGTGTAACATATGCCCGCATAGTTAGCTGAAGTTTTGAAAATAATTTTGTGTCATTTGACTATCACACTAACTTGTACAGATGTTGGTGTTAAAAATGTATCTACAATGTTATTATAACTGATTAAATGTTTATGTTTAAACAAAGAATTCTGGAGGGGATGAGTAGGTGTTTTTGAAATTGTTCTATAATATTCAAATACTGCCACAGATCTTAGCAAAGCTCTGGGTGTGATGTCATTTGATAACCAGCACTGAGGGGATGAAAATCACAGAGCTGCTTGTTTTGTTTTGTTTTCTTTGGACCTGATAAAAAAATCTATGACAGTTATCACAATCAGTTAGTTGAGTTCAGTTCAGTTTGTTGGAATCTCATCACCTTGCCTTGTATAAGTAAGCATCTCAGCATCCAATCTTGTCTTGCTGTATTCATTAAATTAGATAGGGGACAGTTATTATTTAGACAGTTAGGAAATACAGTGAGATTAACTAAGGAGTGTTTTTATGCATCTGCTTGAATCTATCCAACTGCATTATTTTTATTTCTCCTGTGATTAAAACTCTGATGTTTATTGTACTTATATATTTAGTATTCCATGTTTTCTGTTTTATTATTTATTATTAAATATTTTATACCTTTCATTGCGGCTGGTCATTTAGAGAATACTTTTAAAATCCTTAGAGTAATTATTTTAGTGACACCTTTGACTCTCCAAAAAGCCTTATTATTGATTTAATTGGATACTCTTGTAAGAGCCTGACAGTAGTTGACTGGTGACAGCAGGGTTACCTTATAGTCTGGGCAGAAGGGGTATAGCTAGTAAATCTGTACCAGCCTTTCCCAGGAGTCTGTGTGTGAAACTCAAATACCCAGGTGTGGCTGTGTCAGCTACTTGGAACTGGGACACAGTGCTCCAGATTTTGTCTTGTTTGTGATCTGGAGAGACAGAGAGTCCAGTCCCAGATCTGGAGCAAATTCCCTGTGTGTGCATCATGGACATTGTGCCCGATGCAGAAAACTGCATTTAAAACACTGTGTAAGTTCATTCCTGTTCTTATTGACTATCTCTCGGTGGTGTCAATGGTGAGGAGTGAGTCTCCTTGATTACTGGCCTGGGGTAGATGGCTATCACATATTGGTGTCAGAGCAATGGAATATTAATTGAACTTCAGTAGCCTGTAGGCAGTTGTCACTGAAGGGGTGGTGTCAGTGGTGAGGATTGAGACTCCTTGATTACTGGCCTGGGATAGATGGCCATCACATATTGGTGTCAGAGTGGTGGTATATTAATTGAACTTTAGTAGCCTGTAGGCAGTTGTCACTGAAGGTGTGGGTAATCTCAACAACTACAAAGAAAGCTCTCATAGTTTCATTTTCACAACAGTTATATTTATTTTGTTAGTTTAGTTTAGCTAGGGAAAGCAGGCAAAGATGTCAGCAGAGGATTATGGTAGGCTGACAAAAGAACCAGTTGGTTAAAGTGTGCAAAGCCAAACATCTGCTGCATGCTAACTGGACTAAAGAGGAAATGATCTCAGTGTTAATCACAGCTGGAAAGCAGACCAGTACCAAGGAGGACAACCATTCTGGTTTTGTGGCTATACAATCATCAGAAACTGGACAGTTCATCTTTTCCTCAGAGGCCTTTAAAAATCTGTCTGGAGTTAAAGAGACTTGAACTAGAGGCTGAAGAAAAGAAGACACAGCATCAGGATGGGCTGTAGACCAAGCATTTGGAGTTGGAGTCAGAGGAGAGACTTCAGCATTTGGAGACCAAAGAGAAATTGCTATATTTGGAGATAGAAGAAAATGAGAAACTGTGGGGTTTTGAGGCTGAAGAAAAGGAGAAGCAGTGACACCATGAGAGGGAGATGTTGACATTTTGTCAGGGTCATGGCGATAATAGGGAAAGAAATAACTGGACCCCAGAAGCAATAAAGGTCATAGGATCATAGGAGGTTAGTAGGCTAATGGCCCTCTGGCCCTTACTAGCCTAGCCAAGAGTTTATCCCCAAAAAGAAACCTCAGTCAGCACCTGTCATCCCTGTCAGTGAGGGACACAGGTGGATCCCCTGGGACAAATTTGTGGTTTCCCATCCACTCATCAAGATTGCATTTGAAAATGGTCAGCGAGGTGCACTGTTTGATGTGTATAGAAGTCTATTCCAGAGATGGGGCAGCCTCTGGGAGACAAACCTGTCTCTCCAGCAGGTTTCGTTGATGTCACACATTAGATTAAGGCCTTTTGAGTAGGTAGTGCATGAGGAGTTACACTTATGGATATGGAGCATCTCTAGTCAGTACATTTCTTCCATATTTTGAAGAGCAAGATGACTTTAAAAATGTTATTCATATATTTGAAAGAGTATGTAAGCAGTGTAATGTTGAACGAGAGCTCTGGGTATGGTTCCTGACCCCCTTACTCCATGGTAAATCTGTAACTGTTGTTTAATTGTCTGATACTGATTCTTTAAACTATGATAGAGTGAAACAATGTTTATTGAACTGTTATAAGTTAACACCTGAAGCTTACAGGAAAAAAATGTTTGTCAGCATAGACAAAGGCAGATAAGAGTGATTATATTGATGAGTTAAACACTTATTTTCATAGGTGGATGAGTGTATGTGAGGTGACCACTCTTGAAATATACTGGCAGACCTTTTGGTAAGGGCACAAGCCCTTAGCACTTTGTTGAGGACATGAATATCTGCTTGGCAGGCCAGGAGTGTAACTCTGCTTATGACCTGGGGAAAAAGGGGAGATCTACTTAGCAAGCAGGACATCACTGCACAAGAAGGGGCTACCCAGTGCTACATAAGGATATAAGGTAACTCATGGTGGGCAGCCTAAATCATCCCAACATTTTCTACTTGTAACAGGGAAAGCCACTAGTTCAGGTACATGACCAGGATCAGGGCTTAGATGTTTTAAATGTAACGAAGGGGGGACATGTAGCATACAAATGTCTGATGAAGCAAGGCGGGGAACAAAAGGTGAGGGAGCGAACAAGCGAGAATAACAGTGTGCCAGAAGTAAGTTGGCTGGAGACAACAGGGGTGACAAACTATCACCAGAGTTTGTATCCCACCTTACTGGTTGGAAGACAGACCACTCCTAAGAGAGGCACAGCCTCTAACATAACTATTGTGAAACCTGCAGTGGTTAAAGAGGAGCAGTACTTGCTTGGGAAGTCTACGCCAATCAGAGCTTTAGGAGGTATCCCATGCCAAGTACCTTTTGCCATGGTTCATCTTGACTGGGAGGGTGGAAAAGAAAGAAAGCAGGTAGCTATGTTTGAGGATATTCTTGAAGATGTCTTGATAGGGAATGATTTTGATAATGCAGTACCTTGTGTGCATGCAGATACACTCAGTCAGACTTGGAGACAGGCATGTACGTCTGGTAGCCTGGGGGAGACCCAGACAGACCTTACACTTGAAGCTGGGGCTGGTGACATGGCTATTGCAGGGAGGGGTGAGCCTGAAAGTAAATCTGATATTCCCATGGACAGGGTGACCACAAGGACAGAGGTACATGGCAGTAAACAGGCTGACATTGAGGCACCACTATCAGAAGGTACTAGGCTTCCTGTGGAAGGAGAGCTGGAAGGAGTTACAAAGATAGAGGTGAGACAGGCTCAGCTTTTGGATTATACTTAACAAGGTTTGTGGGAGGTAGCTAAGGAGGCTCAAGGAAAAGGGGAGTTTGTGTACTTGAACAAAGGGTTATTGTATAGAGAGTGGACCCCAGAAGGAGGGCTAGAGGGTGAGGTAATACAGCAGTTGGTAGTGCCCTTAGCCTACCCTCTGCACTTCTAGCCATAGCCCATGACATTCCTTTTGCAAGTCATATGGACATAAATCATACCAAGAGATGTATTATGCTTTTATTGGCCTGTGATTGCAAAGGATGTAGGCGTGTACTACAGGATCTGTGAGCAGTGCCAAAAGGTAGGCAAAGGCAGGGGAAAAGGTCAAAGCTCTGTTTATGTATTTATCTATGACTGAGGAGCCATTTCAGAGGGTAGCTATGGATATTGTGGGGCCTCTAAATGCCCCAAGTTCCACAGGGAAGAAGTGTGGTCTTCCCTAGTGAGATCTGACCACAAATTAGTCTGATTCAAAGTATCATACCTGACCCACCCCAGCAGCAACTAAACTAAAAACTCCTCCAAAGCAGACTATAACCTCTTATGGGATGGTATAAATAGCCTTAATTCAAACTATCACACCTGACCCACCCCAGCAGCAACTAAATCAAAGAACTCCTTCAGAGCAGACTATAACCTCTTATGGGATGGTATAAATAGCTTTACTGCACCTCTCTCTCATATGGAACTGGTAACTATTCAGAGTTCTACACCAGTGCTTTATATAAACACCTGTATAACTGCATTGACTTTGCTGTACCGGATAGGACCAAAACAAACTCCTCAAGGAAGAACAAACATTCCTGGTTTACATTAACAAGCTTTACAATAAGGGAAAGAAATTTCTGTCTAAGAGTAAGAGGGAGTAAGCCCTAAACTGGAAACACTTCCTTCTCACCGTAAGCAAGAGAATAAGACTTCTTGTGAAGTCTTACAAAGCAGACTACAAATCCTAATTAGCTTCCTCAACTAAGGGAAACCATAAGGCATTCTTTAGTTACATCTGTAACCTAAAAGGAAAGGCTTAGATTTGAGCTGAACTGGTAGTTAATGGTATCGAATATACTGAGCCTGCTTTGAACATAGCTAAACTGTTAGCTGACAGGTTTTGTAAAAACTTCAATTCCCTGTTCCCACCACATGTACCCCATGACATTCCTACCATCTGTCTTCTACCTTGTATCTATAAAGTGCATGTCATAAATGCTTTTTCTAAGGCCAAAAACACAGCATCTGTGGGACCTGATAACATCCCAGGGTGTGTCCTACATGGGCTCAAACAAGAATTAGCAATGCCACTGAGTACTCTTTACAATCGTAGTCTAAGCACCAGTTTCTCCCCAGCTGAATGGAAAAAGGCCACTGTTTTACGCTTGCACAAAAGTGGTGCTTCCACTGACCCCGAGAACTATAGACCTATTAGCCTGACTAGCCTTTTCTGCACGGCCATGGACTGAATCATCATGGACCTTATTAACAAAGATATAGGGAATCTCCAAACACTTGACCTTACTCAGTTTAGATTTGTCAAAGGGAGATTGCACCTGTTAAACCTGCTGGACTTCTTTGAGACAGTCACCAATGCTTTGGATGAGGGGAAATCTGTGGATACAGCCTACCTAGACATAGCCAAGGCTGTTGACACTATCCACCACTCAGGCGTCATTGACAAACTCACCCAGCTTGGTATCAACCCTTATATCATTAGATGGGTATCTAACTGGCTCACTGATAGAACTCATATAGTCAAAATAGGGGAGGACTCCACCTCCAGCAGCAGGCCCGTAACCAGTGGTGTTTCACATTGATCAGTCCTGGGACCTCTACTGTTTGGAATTTATTTCTCTGAAGTGCAAGCTAAAACTAAAGGTCTGTGGCTGGCAAAGTTTGTTGATGACTACAAACTGGGAGTAGTCATAGAATCTCCAAACAATGTCAACGTCCTACAAGAGGGTCTTATACAAACATATGATTGGTGTCAAAGTCATGGCCTTAAACTGAATGCAAAAACAATTATTATCATCCCTTTAGGTAAGTGTGATATTCCTGCTAACTAACACATCAATAACAACACCCTAAGTATACACTCAGTTGTGAGATACCTGGGCACAAAGGCTGAGAGCAACCTTACCTTTGATCACCCTGCCTCCACAGTGGTAAAAAGGGCATTCTATATTGCTCATCTCATAAGCAAAAGCATTGCATCCAGAAAAAAAACAAATTATAACCTCTCTGTACTCTTCACTCCTCAGGCCAATAATTGAGTACAATGCTCCTTTTGGCATGTACCTTTTCCAAGCACCTGCAGCTACTGGAAAGACCACAACGGTTCCTCACAAGGAAAATTCAAGGTCTTCAGCATCTGTCCTAAGTGAATCATCTGAAATCACTGTCACTTTATTCTGTTTCCTACAGATTACCCATAGGCGATCTATGCCTTCCATGTAAGGCAATCTTTGACTCTGCATTATTGGAAATGCTGCATATCCGCAAGTCAAATGGTGCATGGGTCACTCACTCTCAAAAACTTAACCTAATATGTGACAATAATAGAACTTGCTGGAGGGACAGATTTGTCTCCTAGAGGTTACCACACCTTTGTTATGAACTCCAACTTCATGTCAAACAGAGCAACTTATTGGCCCTCTTCAAATGTAATTGGGACAATTGGATGGGTAATTGTAAATTCACCCCAGAGGTTCTACCTGTGTCCCACTTTGATGGGGCAATTGGTGCTGAACATGGAAATAAGGGTAGAACTTGGCTAGGCTTGTAAGATACCTAGGGCCATTAGCCTAGTAAATTCCTATGATGCTATAATCCTGATAGTAGATTATGCTACTAGATACCCCGAGTCGGTGGCTCTGTGCTCCATCGAGGCAGAGAAGGTGGCAAATACTTTGTTAGAGATTTTCAACAGGGTAGGTTTCCTGAGAGAAATACTGACTGACTGACAGAGGTGCCAATGTCATGTTAGACCTGCTGGCATGTCTGTGGGAGCACTGTGGGGTGAAGCACCTAAAGACATCCCCGTACCATCCCCAGACTAATGATCTTGTGGGGAGGATAAACTCTACACTAAGGACCATACTATGAGCATTTGCAGACCAGATTAAGAGAGAGCGGGACAAATATTTGCTCCATCTATTGTCTGCACACAGAGAGGTACCCCAGAAATTGACATACTTTTCATGCTTTGAGTTCCTATATGGACATAGGTTTAAGGGACCTTAAGATTTGATTCATGATGAATGGAAGGTGAGTGTGAATCCCACAAGGAGACAGTGGTGACATTTGTCCTAAACCTAAGGACAAGTCTTAGGCAGCTCATGGGCTTGGCCCTCAAGAACTTGGCAGTAGCCCAACAGCAGAAAAGGTCTGTTATGACAGGAAGGCTTGAGACTGAGTGTATGCTCTGGGACAGCAGGTGCTCATTCCTGCCAGACACAATAAGCTGCAGGAAGCTTGTGAGGTCCTTTTAAAACAGTACGGAAGGTCAGTGATGTTAATTGCATGGTAAACCTGCTAGGCAGGAGGCAGGGCACAAATTGTACCATGTTAACATGAAGAAGCCTTATCATGATCGGGAGGCCTTAGTGCTGAGTATTTACAATGGATGAAAGGAGGAGTCTCGGGGGATCTGGTGATTGATCTCCTTAGTGAGGCATGGATTGACATCATTGTGTAAGGGGTAGCAATATACTAGCTGCTATCCCCTATCAAGGTTCAAGAAATCCAAGCAGTATTGCAGGAGTTTGGGGGCATGTTCTCTGGGAAACTTGGGTACACCCACCTGGTGCAGCACCACCTGAATACAGAGCCAAAAAGGCCTATCAAACAAGCCCCTTATAAGGTGTATGAGTGACTCATACAGACTCTGAGGATGAAAATACAGTAAATGTTGGAACTGCAGTTAATCCACAATTCCAGCAGTCTCTGGGCCTCCCCACAGATGCTGATACCAAAAGAAAGATGGTAGCATCAGATTCTGTGTGGATTATAGAAAAGTAAACATTCACACAGAGTCAGATGCTTACCCCATGCCTAGGACAGATGAAGCCTTAGAGCTGATGCTTGAGACTAAGTATCTGACCACTATTGATCTCACCAAGGGCTACTGGCAGGTGCCCTTAACTCTCATGACTAGAGAAAGATCAGCATTTGTGACTCCTTTTGGATTACATGAGTTCATTAAGATGACCTTTAGGATGAGAAATGCCCCAGCAACCTTCCAGAGGGTGGTGGATTGTATCCTAGCAGGAGCAGGAGATTATGCCCTTGCTTACCTGGATGATATTGCCCTCTACAACCATTCCTGGCAACAACACCTTTAGCATGACTGGGGGGGGTTCTGGGTTGACCATTAAGCTCGGTAAGTGTCAGGTGGGTATGGTGGAGGTCTCTTATTTGGGACATAGAGTGGGGAGTGGTAACATTAGGCCAGAACCTGTCAAAGTGGAAGCTATTCAGGCATGACCTGCACCTGTTACCAAAAAGAAGGTGAGGGCATTATTGGGGACAGCAGCGGGGTACTATAGAAAGTGTGTTTCCAATTATAGTACAATAGCTGCTTCCCTCACAGCCCTGACAAAGAAAAACAGGACAGATAAGGTTGCATGGACCCCAGCATGTCAGCAGGCATTCCAAAATCTTAAAGGGGCTTTGGAAGGAAACCCTGTGTTAGTCAGTCCAGATTACTGCAAAGAATTTGTTGTGTATCTGGAAGCTTCAAACCATGGGATGGGGGCAGTACTCAGCCAAGTTTTCTCAAAGGTAGAAGAGCGCTGAGTTGGATATCTCAGCCATAGACTCCAACACAGGGAAGAATGTTATGCAGATGTAGAAAAGTAATGTCTAGCCATAGTATGGGCACTGCAGAAACTTTAGCCATTTCTGTATGGAGGGAAATTCACTGTGGTTACAGACCACAATCCCTTAACATGGCTACATAAAGTCAGTCAACAAAATGCCTTATTAAGGTGGAGCCTATGGTTCAGGCATATGATATGACAGTACAGCACCATAGTGGGGTTAGCAATGTCAGTGCAGATCGACTCAAAAGGCAAGGTATGGGTTAATGTGTTCCCAGACAGGCCCGTTTCTTTCAAACAACATTTTCCCAGGGTCACTTGAAAAACTAGCTTCAGTCTTCAAAGAGGGGAACAGATGTGATGACTTGGTGCATTGCCATCTATGCCACAGAGAATAGGGCAGTGCATGTGTAACATATGCCTGCATAGTTAGTTGAAGTTTTCTAAATAATTTTGTGACATTTGACTATGACATTAACTTGTACAAATGCTTGTGTTAAAATTGTATCAACTGTATTATTATAACTGATTAAATGATTATGTTTAACCAAAGAGTTCTGGAAGGAATGACTAGAGGTTTTTGAAATTGTTTTATAATTTTCAAATACTGCAACAGATCTTAGCAAAGCTCTGGGTTTATATTTTAACAGAATCAGGTGACTAAATGTGATGTCATTCCATAACCAGCACTGAGAGGATGGAACCCACAGAACATCTTGTTTTGTTTTGTTTTCTTTTCTTTGGAACCTTATATAAAATTCTATGACAGCACAGTCAGTTAGTTGAGTTCAATTCAGTTTGTTGGGAGCTCATCACCTTGCCTTGTGGAAGTAAGCATTTCAGCATCCGATCTTGCCTTGCTGTATTCATTAAGTTATCTAGAGAACAGTTACTCTTTACACAGTCAGGAAGTACAGTGAGATTAGTTAAGTAGTGTATTTCTGCATCTGTTTGAATCTGTCCAACTGTTTTATTTTTATTTCTCTTGTGATTGAAACTGATGTTTATTGTACTTAGATATTTAGTATTCTCATTTTTTTCTGTTTTATTATTTATTATTAAATAGTTTATACCTTTCATTGTAGCTAGTGTTTTAGATAATACTTTAAAAATCCTGAGAGTACTTGTGCTTATTTTAATTATGCCTTGCCCACTCCGAAAAGCCTGGCTGCATTGGTTACACTCTACCATTTATGTTACTATTCATATTTTACTCATTATAATTGGATACCCTTGTGAGAGCCTCACAGTAGTTGACTGGTGGCAGTAAGGTTACCTTATAGTCTGGGTGAAGGGGTACATCTATAAATCTGTACCAGCCTTTCCCAGGACTCAGTGTGTGAAAATCAAATACCAGGTGAGGGGTGTGTCAGCTACGTGGAAATGGGGCACAGTGCTCCAGAGTGAGTCTTTTTCAGGATCTGGAGAGACAGACAGTCCATTTCCAGATCTGGAGGAGGTTTCCTGCATGCTCTTGGGGAAAGTTGTGCTTGATGCATCGAGCTGCATTTAAACTATTGTGTAAGTTCATTCCTGTTCTTAGAGAAGGTCTCACACTGATTTCAGTGATAAAGATTGAGGCTTGTTGATTACTGGCCTGGGGTGCAGAGGCAATCACACATCCCATGATCAATAATTATATATTAGCCCTAGTGAGAATAAGTGAGATCATCCCATTGATAATTTGAGGGGACCCGTGCATGGGATAAGACATTTTGGAGCTGCCACTGTCCATTAATAGTACAGGGGTAAGTCCTGGGATAAGTTTTCTGTTTCCCATGCATAGATCCAAGTTTTGCTTGAATATGGATATGCATGATCTTTGTGTTACATGGATGGGAAATCTTTCCAGAGCTTTGATATCCTCTGCAAGATATACCTGCCCCCTATTCTGTTGCTGTTGTAGAAGAGGTTTAGATCTCTAGTACATTTATTTCTGATGCCATTTCACTTAATGATGTCCATTAGTATTGAGTCTAAGTATGCCTTTTTGAGAGGTTAAGGAATAGGCAAGAGGTGAGTTTGTTTTTGTCACGGGTGTTGGCAATGGTTTGATTAAAAGATAGTAGAGCGGTAGCTATGCTGTGCTAGGGGCAAAAGCCATATTGCATTGGTGTTAATATATTTTCCTGGAGTAGATAGTCTAGTAGTTGTTTGTGTATACATGTTTCTAGTATTTTTGATAGGGGGAGACAAAATGGCTGTAGGTCAGCAATTGGAGGGGATCAAGTGATTGCCCTCCTTTGTGAATGGGTATGGTGTAGAACTTTTTTCCATATCTCTGTGACTATAGATTCTTGAAGAGATCTGTTGATAAGAATGGAAACTGGTGTGACAAACTGAAATTATACCAGCCCAGCTAGCTGGAATTTTGTAAATAATTATATGTCACTTGAAAATATTAATATGACTTATATAGAAATGTGACACTGCCAGCCCAGCTATCTGGAATATTGTAAATAATCATATGTCATTTGTAAAAATTAAGATGATCCATAGGCTTGTCTTACAAATGTAAGAGAACTATATGTTATATGGATATTAAACTACTGGTGCAGAAGTGTGTGCTGAACTGTATGTTATGTACTGAGCTTCAAGAATGTAACCACAGTGTACCCTGATGGAAAAAAAAACAGAAATGTATAAAAAATATATTAAATTAATGGTAGAAGTTGGAACATAACGCGTTAACTTGCAAACCTTCAAGAAAATAAGTTAAAAGTGTTTATGATGTGCTATTAAAGTTAGTTTCAAGGCAACAAGAGACATGATGTTCTGATATAGGAATTTCTTTCTATTGCCTTGAAACTGAAATAACTAGTAGGTTTAAAATGTAAAAGTGTTTAACTGTTTTATGACTTCCAGTTGTAGGCAAACTTTTGAGAGATATTTACTTCCAACACAGAGATGCTAACAATTATGCTGGTATCTGTTAGCCTGGGAAATGAAGGCAGATGACAAATAATGGTGTCATCCAGCTGACCCAGCAGTAATATTTTGATATTAATTTGGGGACTCTCTCAGAGACTGTGCATTTTGTATTTGTGTTTGGACCTTGAAACATCCTCTCATCAGCACTTATCTTGCTAATAGTAAGTAACTAGGGAAAAGTGATTTCTTTTAGATATAGATAGGAATATAGTGAAGATTAGTTTAGATGTTTTCTGTATTTATTTGAGACTGTCCTGCAATGTTGTTTTAAAATATTTCCTGTGATTCTGATCTCTGTAGTTACTGTGTTTGAGTATTATCTTGTTCTTTTATTATTTAGTATTAAATATATTTAAACCTTGTAACTGTAGCTGGATTGTTTAGAGATATTTAAGCTATTAGAATACTTGCATATGTATTTGATGACACTTTATAGGCTACTCCTAAATAGCCTTAGTCTTAGTCACACTTACCATTTGGATAACAGTAGCATTCCACAGTAGGAATTGGTCACCCTTTGTAAGGGCCTTACAGTAGCTGATAAAAAGCTGGTTGGTGGCAGTGACAAAGGGGGCATAGCAAACTTGTGCCAGCCTTTGCTAGAAGTGTGTGAGTGTTTGTATATAAACCAAATCTCAAGTGTGTGTGTCAGCTACTTCGTCAGGGAAATAAAGCACTGGTTGGACAGAGGGTGCTAGAGGTTTTGGTCGCTCAGCTGAGATCATAGCGCTATAGCTGTGCCAGTGGGGTGTCTTTTTAGGGATCTGGAGAGACAAAGAGAAACCAGCCCCAGACTGACTGTGATCTCTGTGTGCTCTTAATCGAAATTGTACTTTACTGTGTGTGTAATTGTCATCCTCCCAATGTGTATATTCCTCACTGGTGCTAGTGGTGAGGAATGAGGCTCCTTGATTACTGGGCCAGTGCAGGGGCGTCACAACTCGGTAGGTAATGGAGTTTGCAGCTAGTTTAAGGAAGATTGGAGGAAGGTTGTCAGCTGATGGAGACCACTTTTTAAGTTTAAGTAGTGATTTTATGCAAGCTGTAGTAAGCTGTAGGGACAGGCTTACGTAAGGATGCATTTGGAAGGTTTTGTGGAGAGAGAGGGGTTGGGTTATTGAGGGAGTTGGGATTAAGAGTGAGGTTTTTGATGGTGTTAATGAACAAGGATTTGATAAGGGTTGCAGTATCAATATCAAAGCAGTTTGGGGAAAGGTTAGGTGAGGAGACTGGATGAAATTGTTTGTTCACTGTATTACAGAATGTTTTGGAATTTGAGTGGATGCTGTTCAGTGGCTATTGGTGGAAGTTTTTCTTGTCGTAATTAACCTGTTTTTTTGGTTAAGTTGCATAGTTCTTTGAAGCTTTGAAGGAGGGAGGGAGATTTGTTTTTTACCCTGTTTTTCTATGCATTGTCCCTCTTGTACATCATGGACCGAGTAGAATGAGTGAGCTGAAGGCGTAGTTTGATTTTATTCTTATTTTCCTGAAGGGAGTCAAGGAGTTTACAGTGATGAGGAAGATGCTGTTAAATTTTAAGGTAGTTTCTTCTAGGGGGAGGTGTTAGAGGAAGGACCAGTTAATTGTGGAAAGGGTTTGGTTAAAGTAGTCTGGGTTGAAATTAGAGAGTTTATGAAATTCTATGAAATGGTGAGATTTACTGGTTTGGAGTGAGTGTTGTAGGATACAAGTGGAAGCTGGTCACTTAGGGTGTCAGGTTGAGTTTAGGGGCTGTAATAGAGATTGAGATGGCATGTAAGTATCCAATCTGGCGTAGAGCCAGTGCTGGAGTGTTTATGCAGATGGGTTGGGGTGGTGATGAGTTGGGTTAAACCATGTAGATTTATGCTGGAGTTTAGAGGGTCAGAGTATGTTGTGTTCTAGTCAATGGTAACATCACTCAGTATAATAGTGTTGTAGGTGATGGCTGGTGTGGTATAGGTGGGAAATAGTTCAAGGATAGGGATATGGTGTCCTGGAGGAATGTAGATAGAGGCACTAGCTATCTCTTTGTAATTGTTTATTTTGCATTTGACTATGAGTATTTCAGCAGGATGAAAGTTGGGAAGTGAGGCTGAAAAAGGGGAGACGGAGAGTTTGTCAGAGTACAGTATTGCTATGCCACCACCTTTTTTGGAAGTTCTGTCTGAGCAGAAAATGTTATATCCAGGAGGAAGGATTTCTAAGTCTGAAATATGAAGTTTAAACCAAGTTTTGGAGACAGTAAGAATATCAGGAGAATGGAGAGAAATCCAGGAATGAAGTTCAGTAACTGTGTTGCTTATGCGTTGGATGTTGAGGAAAAATATAGTTAGATTTTGGTGGATGAAGAAGAAAAGGTATCAGTTGTGGGAAGATGGGAAGAGGAGTGTAGGGAGTGGGAGGGGGTTTGGGATGGGTAGGACAAGGGGAGGTGGAGACTGTCAAGGGTTGGGGTGTATGTCACAGGAGAGTAATATGTTTAAAGTCAACTGATTGAGTGGGGATATGTACAGTAAGTAATGTGAAAGTGGAATTTTTGTTTCACTTTTTGAGGGGGTTAAAGGGGTAGTGGTAGTTTTAATTTGTATAGGAGGGTATTTGGCTGATTAAATAGTGATGGAGAGATAAAAATGGTGTGAATAGTATTTGTTGTCTTATGTGAGTAGGCGAAGGCGCTGGAGAAGATTTGTGATTGTAAAAGTTATTCTGGTAGGAAGTAGATATAGGCAGGAGTAGAAGTAGAGGAGCTAGAAAGAAGAAGAGTAACATGGTCAGAGAGGTGGAGCACACCTCCATGAAGGAGGGTGGAGGAAAAGGAATGGGTGGAGGGAGGGGAAACGTAGATGGGATGGATTTTAATGGGGTGGGGTATGGGGTGCAGTTCAAGTACTTAGAGTGTGGGGTGTGAAGTATATAAGTGTGGGGGAGAGGCAGGAGATGAAGGTATGTAGTGTGGTGAATAGAAGGTAGATAAACAGGATTATTTTTAAGCATACAGGAATACCTAGAGTAGGGGTAGTGGGAATGGATTAATTACTTTGAGACAGGAAATGTGGAGCTATTGGAGGGTGTGGGTGGGTGGGAACTGGGGGAAGGTTAGAGAGCAGAGCAGGATGAGCTAAGCCTGTGGGATCTGTCTTGTAGCCAGAAAATAATCAGTGAACCTGGGTAAGTTGTGGTCAGTCAACAGGATTAAATCAAAGCTCGCCTTTACTTTAGAGAGGGGAATGCTTTGTCCTGATTTAATGCTGTTACTGACTCAAATTTCTTTGGAAAGCTTGTTTGAGATACCAAAAGTAGAAGTAGGCAGTGCCAGCTCTTAGAGAATGTGCGGGGATTGATAAGACAGAGAGAGGTAGGAGGCCTGCAATTAGTGCCCATGCTAGGTGTGCTCACCAGTGGAGTTAGATTAAATAACAGTTCCAGAAAAAGTTACCAGTTATGATTTTATAGAGGAGGACTAGATAGATGCAAAGTATTTTACTGCAGTGATCTGTGCCTTTGGCAATGAAAAGTTCTCCACACTTTGTGAAAGTTTCACTTTGTTAAGTTTGTGAGGACCTGGGTGCGGGCTTCTTTTTGCTTGTTATGCTTACTAAAGAGGGTGGGAAGATAAACACAAAAGTGGCAGTTAGCTTGTGAGAAATGAAAGAAAGGTGAAAGGGAAATGCATGACAGTTAGGACGTCTTAACCACTAATTTACTTTTTAACTCATTAACCTTTTTAACTCAGTTAATGCTGGAATGGTAGAAAAAAGAGGAAGTTCAGTTACCAAACACAAGTTATGCCACAGAAGACAATTACATCAGATTTAATTTCAGAAATTAATAATCAGATGCAGTTAGATTCACATTTTAACAATAGATTTGCTTATAACACTCATCACAGGATGCAACATCTACCTTAGGTTACAAAAAAGATTGTCATCTAGTCAGATTGTTTTAGCAAATCTTCTAAGCAATAATTATTGGAACAAGTAGTGAAGCCTGCTGTAGTGCTTGAATTATTGGATACGCCGTATGGTGTAGGCAAATAGTGTTTTGCAGTGTACGGTCCTAAACAAGCAGTGTAATAAAGCACTTCAGTATCAGTTACATGTGCGAGTTCTACTCACTGCAGAAATGCTGTCTACAGGTATAAATAACCCAGTAAAATGAGACAAAATAAGCTCTGCAGTTCACTGAAGAAAAACAGTCAGAAATAAACTATTACTTGCTCTAGCTTGATGTAGTAAGTGAGACTATTAATCCTTTGTAGTTATAGGCATGTTACGCTAGTAGTTAATGCACTTGCTAAGGAATGTAAGGGATTACAGCAAATCACAAGACTAAAAAAAAGTGAAGAAAGAAAAGGCATTTCACAACAGCAGCTTAGGTTTTCTGTGCAATAACAGGCCCTTACTTAGTAAGCACACCACGTGAGGGCCTGCAAGGGGATGTAGATGTTAGGAAATCTGTTTTGAAAATGGTGCCCAGGTAGAGACACAACTTTTATCAACTGCAATCAAAAGAGGAGGAGGGCTCAGATTTTCAATACTATCAGTTAAACCGGGGTTGTTCACAGCCATATCATATTTAGATACACTGTGCCAAGCCTGTGGGTTCTGACTTGCAGCCAGAAAACAAACAGTGAACATGGGTATGTTGTGGTCATTCAACAGGATTAAAGCAGAGGTTACCTTTATTTTAGAGAGGGGAATGCTTTGTCCTGATTTATTGCTATTACTGAGTCAAATTTCTTTGCCTAGCTTGTTTTAGATGCCAAAAGTAGAAGTTGGTAGTGCCAGGACTTAGAGAATGGCTGGGGGATGCTTAGACAGACAGGTAAGGGAGCCTGTAATTAGCACCTGCACTAGGTGTGCTCACCAGTTTAGGTGAGTTAGATTAAATAACAGTTCCAGAAAAAGTTAACCAGTTATGATTTTACACAGGAGGACTAGATACATACAAAAGATCTCACTGCAGCGATTTATGTTTTCATTCTCCACACTACATGGAAGTTTCGGTTTGTTAAATTTGTGAGGACCTGGGTGCAGGCTTCTTTTTGCTAGTTATGTTTAAAAGTACTTTACTGCAGCAGTATATATATATATATATATATATATATATATATATATATATATATATATCTATATATATATATATAGTTCCCCTTCATATGCCCGAATAACCACAAGCTCGAAATGCAGTACGCCGAGACCATAAAGACGAAACACCAGAAACCCGAAAGCGCAAAAGCATGAAAATCAAAAGGAAGAAACTGTATGGAAAGCGGTGACAAATGAAAAGTGCAGAAGAATACTTCAGTGCTCCTGGCACGATTGGTGAAATATGTGTCTGTATCATCTCAGAAAGGAACTCCTATACTTCTTTTAGATGGGTACATGTTACACAGAGAGAAAATATATCATGATAAAACATACTGGTGCTGCAAGTATAAACGCAATGTGAAATGTAGAGGTAGGGCTGTTACTTTAACTGTGCCTAATGGGGAAAGGCTGTTAAAATCTGTTCAGCACTTACATCCTGGAGATCTGGTCGAAGTTGAGCAGTATAAAGTGTCTCACTCGTTAAAGTTGAAAGCTGATAATTCCAGGGATACTCCCTGTTTAATAGTTGATCATGTTTAAGCATCAACATCTAATGTGATAGCTCCCAGTTTACCTACTCGCAAAACACTTGTTCAAAAAGTTGGCAGGATGCGTCATTCTAAGTTAAAACACAGCAGTTTCCATATTGAAAAGTTGGAAGATATTTATGTTACAATGTTTCCATGTAAATTGGGAGTGTTTCTTAGTAAGTGCATAGTAGATACTGCTACAGAAATAGCGGTGGTAGCCTTTTCAACTACACAAAATCTGCTTGATCTAAGCACAGCTACTATTTGGCTTGTTGACGGTACGTTCTTTTATAGAGGTATAATGTACCGTCATCTGTACAGTATTCATGGTTTGATTAGATACGGAGGTTTTCATAAGAGCGTACCTTTGCTGTATTGTATAATGAGTAGAATGTCTCTCAAATGTTACAACTTTATGTGGAGTTGTGTTTTACGTTTAATGGATGAGCAAGGCTTCGAGGTGCCTGTTAAATGCATATTGAGCAATTTTGAAGAAGCAGCCAGGAAGAGTATTCTGTTAAATCTCCAAGGTGTAAAACCTAAAGGTTGTTTGTTTCCCTTCTCCCAAAACATTTGGAGAAAGGTGCAATGGCTAGGTCTTTCACATCTGTATAACACAGACCTTTCTTTTCAGTTGCATGTCAAGTGTCTCATCGCTTTAGCTTTTGTACCTGAATCTGATGTATTATGTGCATTTGATGAACTAAAAGCTGTGTTTCCAGCTGATGGCAATGAAGTGTTAAAGTACTTTTCTGAGTGGTATATGTTGGGAAAAGTTTGAAAGTTTTGCACTAGGACTATTGGATTTTCCAGGTTTCCCCCGTTGTTTCCAATTGCATTTTGGAATGTGGATGAATTAAATATGTTGTTTTTGCCTCGCACGCAAAACAGCATGGAGGTGTGGTACCATAGATTGAAGTCATTACTGAGCCATAGAGCAACAGACATATCGATGCTTATGACAGTGTTATGTAGAGAACTGGATAGGGTAGATGAGCTCAGAATTAGAATGAGTTGTGGTGCACCTCCTTCACCAAAGAAATGAAAGGTAGTGACCCGTCATGCTAAATTTGAGCATGTTTTGAAGAACAGATCTAGTTACTCGGATTTGGATTTCCTGATGGCAATTGCAAGGTTGCTAAAGATGTGATGTACGCTATGACAGTCGCAGTACATGTTGAAGCTTTAACAGATGTCATGAGGACTGTATGTAGATGAATGGATTTACGTTGTATTTCTTTTGCTTTGAAGCATTATTCTGGGATAATAAAGGTTTTACTTCATTTTCGAGCTTTTGTGTGATCATGGTGAATGGTTGTCGGTCATTTGCAGTTTCGGGATTTTGTCGTTTCGGGTTTCTGGTTTCAGCATTTTGCATTTTGAGCTTGTAGTTATTCGGGCATATGAAGGGGAACCATAGATATATATATATATATATATATATATATATATATATATATATATATATTCATTCTTATGTGGTATATAGAAGTCATGCTAGAACAATTAGATTCTAATTGAAGACTCTGTTTTACTTAAGCAAGTGCTCTAAAATAACTTTTTTGATTGAAAGGATAAACATACGCAATACCATTTCCAAAGTCCCAAAGCCCAAGCAAACAAGCAACTGTTACTTCCAAAGAGTTCAGTAATTCACTATTGCTTTGACAGGGACAGTAATTACTATCCATAGCCTATGTGGATGATCTCTCCCTTCTGGGTTCCTTCACAGGAAGATGTCCTAGTCTTTGCAGAATATCAAATGTCAGTGTTTCATTAGTGCAACATAATACCCAGAATAAATGTTCCAGGCATCTATTCATCTTTCTAAAAGAGAGATCTTCTCATCTGGAAGTATTATAACTCATTTTTCTACACCATTCAATTACATAACTGGTTCCATTAACTAAACCATGCAAGAATAATTTTTGGCTAACAAAAAATATCTGTGAGTGTTTAAAGAAACTGCTGTCTACATTGTGTTATACATATTAGTTAAATCACATTTAAAGTAATTGCTCCATTTATACTATTTGCACTGTTTATACAGACAATTTAATTTTTTTTACACAATTTTCATACAACATTCTGACAAGAACTATCACAGTTTATTACAATGACCTCTCCAAAGCTTTAACCCATCACTTTCAGTGCCAAAGGATTGACTGTATGACCTAGACCAACCATTTGTAATATGGTGGTTCAAACCTAATCTGTGTTTTACTCTGAATTTAATGGTTTGCAATTAAAGTGCCAATCTCCACAACTTTGTATTTCCATTTAGCTATCTATTCAGCAAAAACAGTGGTGCCTGATCTGTAACTAGTGTCATTTATCGACTGAGAATGTAATACTTTAATGAAGATAATACTGATCTGATTGCAAAGAATTACCTTTTAATAGTGGAATATCTGATATCTCCTCTATTCAGCTTGTGAGTCAAAAAAAAAAACATACATGCAATGGTCTTCCCCATAAAAGGTCGATAATAATATTGTGACTAGGTCAATCTCTGATGTATAAATATATTCTATAAAAGACCTGTTGAAGTGTAATGAAGTTAATGCAGCTCTGAACATATATTAGAGTATTTTGCTATTTAAATGCATTATCAGTTTCAATGTTGCCTTATGGAAGCTCTATTATATTAGCAGATCTGTAAGAATGCAAGCTATTGATCTAAACTGAGGTTGAAATATTTGGGAATGTTGTGCTAACCCCAAAAATAATCTCACTTGTTTATTTGTGCCAGGACTAGCTCTACATTTTACAGCTTAATTTTTTTTTTCTTGGAGCTAGCAATCCCCCTAGCAATGGTATAACTTAAATATTTTACCTCTGTCATGCCTAACTTGCTCTTAGAGAAGTAGCATTGTCGCCTCACAGTAAGACATTGTCCTGTTCGATTCTCAGCTAGACCGTCTTCTGTGTGAGACATGCGTGAATGGGCGTACCTTCATTGAATGTTGTGCTTCAGGGCTGGCAACTCGGCACGTAAAATTCTGCTGCCAATCATTAGCAGACCGGAGTTCTGCTGTGGCGACCCCTAACTGGGAAAAGCCGAAAGACACAACAACAACAACAACAACCAGGTATGCAAGCTTATCTTAGACAGTTTAGTACAATTTGTATCTTACCTACATTGGAGACTCAATCCTCTGAGTGTTTTAATTATTTAGGCAATGGCAGTATATTTGACATAGGCTTGTTTATTGTATATATTAACTTCTGAAGGATACATATCCAGTGATTGATAGCAGTTTTGATGAAGGCAAATAGAGTGATGACCATACTACTTTCACTGAACCTCAGCCACATGCCCCTCACAGAACTTATATATCCCAACTCCAACGTCACACAGCAGTAAAGAAAGGTGAAAATTCCACTGGCAATAAAAATAATTTAGTCACATCGCTCTAGATTTGTTTGTCTTCACTGAAACTATGATCAATGACTTGACAAAGAACCTCTTCCGAAAGGTTGTACTGAGTGACACCATGTAAAACAGAAGGAATCTACTGAATTGTTTTTTTTAGCTTTAGCCATTGGAAGACTCTGCCATTACCCTTTCATTATGCCTAATGTGGTAAATAATCTTGCCTTTCCTAACTTTTGTATTACTTCCTCAACCTTATGCATTAGATAATTGCCAAACTTTAAAAATCCTGCTGGGGGTTTATGACTAGCCAGGGCAGAGATGGAGTCATAAGACATAAATTTTACTATGACAGGGAGTAATATTCTTTTTTTTTACACAGGACAAAAACAGAAATGTCTACCAATGGCAAATGGATTATGGAATGATGTATTTTGATGGAAACCTTTAGAAATGCCACCGCTAATGAAAGGATACTGGTCTTGTTTGAACAGATAGCACTTGTAGTAGTCTACCATGTGATTGAAGTGAAATAGCAAGATCATCTGATTGATACGGAACAGAAGATGGGCCAGTATGAAACATTACTGCAACAGACACAGAAGATCACCACCATGAACGCAGACAGTTTTAAAAGGATGAAGGAAAATTTACAAACCAAGCACGGAAGATATATAACCTAGAAAACAAGTCAAAGAGGGTAAAGGTGAGAGTTAAGGGTTTGTCACAATTAGTCCCTGACAATGAATTGTAGTTCTTAATGGAATTGTTATTGCATGATAAACTACATTTCCCTTAATATTTAAACCCTGCTATAGAGAGAATTCACAGGGTTAAACAACTAGACAGCACTACTCTCAGGCATGATCTGATGGGTAGCTAAACTCTGTAGTTTTGACTGCAAGAGCCAACTCAGCAACTCTTGGAGTTCCTGTGTAAGAAATGACTGTTAGCAAATTGTGATGGAAGTTATTCCCTTTTGGGGGAAATTTCCCTCTTCTTTGAGTTGGTGCAACCATGGAGATTGTGTACACAAGTTTGCAGGAGAGCTTGCTCCACACATGTGAGGGTGCAGGCTGAGGGTGGCTTCATCCCCTGCAAAACACTTAAAAAGTGTTTATTGACAAGATATTTTCACTTAGTGCAGATCTTCAATGCATTCCCTTTCTTCTACTCATACTGGAAGCTGCTGTGATGGCTATGCAGTTTAAATGTACTCAAGAGTGGATTATGAGTACTAGCAGAAAGTTAATAGGCTTTGCTTAGGGAATGCACCGTATTACTTTTATGGTTGATTATTTCTCAACTCTCTTCACTTTGAGGCAGCAAATATCCAGCTATAAGAATCAGTTGCTCTACCTGCATTACAAGACGTGCAGTTAATTTACTTAGCCATCTTAACTGTTGAAAAAGAAAATCTTTTTTCTGCATAAGGAGTTGGAAATCAAAGTCTTGATAAAAAAATAAGTAAACAGAACTGCTTTACTAAAGCTCCAGACTTAAAGAACTGCATGTCATAGTGTAAAAATGTGTTGGAGCTTAGTAGGAGGAAAAAAAAGATGTGATCTCCCCCAAGGAACAAATTAATAAGGCAGCTGAGGACAAAATTGCAGCATAATGTGTAAAGTAAAGAACCTGCAAAGAAAGAACAACAGCCATTTAATGTTGGTAGAGGGGGGTCAGGATGCCCAGAGATAGTAATGCTCCAAGACACCATCAACTTCTGTGCATAATCTGACAACTATTTGCAACAAAAGAAGATCCCCACTACACTACTCATCAGGGGAGTAGGAGAAACCCAGGTATTTGGACTGGATCTAGTAGGGTTATCAGTGAAAACCTGGGGGCAAAACTTGGAATTAATCTCATAAAAAGCTAAAAGATGGAGAAAAATCATGGGCAGAGATTTGCCAAGGATCTTCCATAAAGCACTTTATGCTGCTCATAGACTGGAGCCTTATAATGTGTGCAGGACAGAGGAACTGGTGAGGAATATCATAGAAGCAGGCAATTTTTTTATGAATCAGTTTATGTATTAGGGACTTATAGTCACAGTTATTATTTACACGCAGACTTTACCCATGTATGTCATTCACAACTAATTTTGTGTTGTTCTAAGGGATGGGATGGGATGCCCCATTTCCACCTTATTGGAAGGGAACACAGTTTCTGACATAATTTTGTATGGTGTATATGCCAGTGTAAATATGTCAGTAATGCATTCACCAGTGGGATACTTCTTTTCTCTTCTCTTATTAGTAGAAAGTTAAGTTATGTTAAGTTCAAATAGTTTTCAAGTATTACAATGATCTTGCTTCTTTACTCACAGTATACACTGTCATTAATGAAAGGCTAGAGGTAAGGAAAAGTGCACCAGATTATTGTGTCATTGCATTCATCATGTTATTGTTGTGGTTGCATTTATTAATGTTTAATATCTGGAACTTCTGCATGTATAACTGTGCATAATGAGTTTGCTTACACATTTGCACAATAATTCCCAAGAAGGTCACTAACAGGTGTTAGTAAATGCTTTGCCAGGGGGCAAAAGCTCTGTTCTTTGGGGTTTATTTTTACTAAAATAAACTACCTAGGATGCACATTTGAGTGTAGGTATGCACACACCAAGGATGAAGCTAGCTCAAAGGTACACCAGAGATAGGACAATGTGTGTGGGGGGGGGGTTCAGCAGCAGTTAAACCAAACAGAATTGCAATCCGAGCAAGAAACATTAAATAGGAGACAAGGGTATGTCAATAGTTGCATCTTAAAATTGTTAACATGGAACACTGGGGGTAGAAACCACTGTGTAAGGAGGAAGAGAATACTATAGAAATGGCAGAAGGAAGAGTGTTTTTCTACATGCCTGCACGAGATACAGTTAAAAGTGAAACCAAAAGGAGGAATGAAAGGGGTAATTATTGTGTTTCATAAGAGCTTAGACATAGTTACCCATGAGTGGAAAGGTAGTGAATCAGGAAGATTTTTCTGGGAGAAACTGTATCAGTCAGGCAGATTGGGCCACTAATAACATTTATGCACCCGGCAAGGTATGACACTAGGGAAATACTGCCATTCCAGCTATCTGGAATTTTGTAAATAATTATATGTCGCTTGAAAATATTAATAAGAAATGTGACACTGCCAGCCCAGCTATCTGGAATTTTGTAAATAATCATATGTCATTTGTGAATAGTAATATGATTAATATGCTTGCCCTACAAATGTAAGAGAACTGTATGTTATGTACTGAGTTTCAATAATGTAACCACAGTGTACCCTACTGGAAAAGAACAGAAATGTATATAAACAATATACCTGTGCAAATTCAAGGAAATAAGTTTAAAAGTAAAGTGTTTTACGATTGTGTTATCTCAGTTTCAGTCCAGCAAGCAGACACAATGTCTAGAGCTTGAGGTTTTCCTTTTGTCTTGAAACAGAAATAATTATTACATTTCAACGGTAAAAGTGTTTTATTGCTCTATGACTTCCTAGCAGCTGCACACTTCTGTGAGATATTTATTTTTGGTGTTAAATTTTAAGTATCTATTTAGCCTGGGAACTGAAGTCAGGTGACAGTCATCTGAGCTAACCCAGCAGTAATGCTGATTATTAATTTAAAAAATCTCTCAGGAAAAGTATGTTGATTTTTGTATCTTCTCTTGGACCTAGAAATATCCATTCAGCATCATCTGCATTTGCCTTGCTCTGTAAGTAAGTCTATGGTACAATAATTTCTTTTAGATATAGATAGGAATATAGTAAAGATTAGTTTCAATCTTTTCTGTATTTATTTGAGACTGTCCTGCAATGTTGTTTTGAAATGTTTCCTGTGATTCTCAACTCTGTAGTTACAGTGTTGATTGAATATTGTCTTGTTCTTTTATTATTCATTATAAAATATATTTAAACCTAGCTTTTTGGCTGATATTTGTTAGAGATATTTATGTTCTTGGAGTACTTTCATATGTATTTGGTGACACTGTACAGGCCACTCCTAAATAGCCTTGAAAGTCTGGCTCACACTTACTATTTGGATAACAGTAACACTCCACAGTAGGACTGTTCAACCTTTGTAAGTGCCTTAGAGTAGCTGTTAAGTAGTGGTTGGTGGTAATGATAACTACCTTATAATCTGGGCAGAAGGGGGCATAGCTAGAAAACCTGTTCCAGCCTTCCCCAGAAGTGTCTGTGTGTTAGTATATAAATCAAATCTCAATGTGTGTGCATGTGTGTGTGTCAGCTACTTGGCAGGGACATGAAGCACTGGTAGGACAATGAGAGTGCTGGAGGTTTTGGCTTGACCAATCGACTGAGATCTCAACCCTATAGCTGTGCCAGTGGGGAGTCTTATTAGGGATCTGGAGAAAGAGGGAGAAACCAGCCCCAGAATGACTGTGATCTCTTTGTGCTCTTAAGGAAAATTGTACTTTACTGTGTGTGTACTTGTCATCCTCCCATTGTGTACATCCCTCACTGTTGCCAGTGGTGAGGATTGAGGATCCTTGATTACTGGGCCAGTGCAGGGGCATCCCACAAGGATAGGGAACTCTTTTTAACAAGTTCTCCAAGTTTCGCAGGAATTTTCACAGCAGTCAGAATAAGCAGCATTAGTAGGTGACTTTAAGCTAGTCCTTTATAAGAAGGCAGATAGACTGCATGGGTTAAGGGGTATCAGTGCCAAAACTGTTTAACAGAATGGCTTTGTGGAGGGAAATACACCCACAAGAAATACGAGTTACTTTCTTCAGAGCACTATACAGACAAGGCAGTAGGAGTGATCTAATGCTAGGGCTAGAGGGACTCATAAGAAAAACAGAAAGGATAGAAATAAATAAATAAAATACAGAAGTATATCTAACCATGCACCAATGATGAGGAAAACAGAAGTCAGGAATATAAGAAGGGAAATATCACTCTTCTACTTTGGATACAATAGAAGAGTATTTGTTGGTTCAGTTCAAGCAGCTTTATTATATACAAACACATCAGAATAGAAGTTTACTTACTTTAACTTAAGTAACTTCTATACAAACTAACTACTGTAATCATACATGCTCACTCTCTGGCTGCACTCTCAAAATGGCACTGAGAATAGCACATGCCCGGTATTTATATGTGCATGTTCAGTCCTTGATATGCTTCTTAAAGATACAGCACATGCACTCTGATCTACATCCTCCCTCTTTGAGAAATAGATCATGCAACATTATGAATCTATTTTGCTTGTGGATAATACAAGTAGTTCTTTGTCATGTAATTATACAAGACTAGGTACATATATACAGTTATGTCCATGTTGCTGTAAACTTCACACTGGGCATAGATATTCGGCCATAGTGTGTGACATAAAACTGGGAACTAGGTTTAGCAACTGGAGCTGTCTCTATAGAATGTTCAACCTTTGGGATATTTGAAACATCCTCGGGAATGGAAGTAGAGGTTGAAACACACTCTTTGATGGGAACAACATTTGGTTCGCTCTGAGATCTAGAGTCTGTATCACAGGAACAATGTTGCTATGCTGATTCTGGTAAAGGAAGAAGATGTCTGCAATTTCTTTTGTACTCCACACCCATAGATTCAACAAGGTAGGATCTCAGCTTGGTACATATGCCTGTTAATTCTGGTCAAAACCTTTCACCGTTTGTATCCTCACTGTCTCTCCTTCCCTCAACAGATGAAGAAGCCTGCTCGATTTATCAAAACTGGGCTTCTGGATAGAACACTTCTTGAATAATTGAGCCTTGATGGTTCTGTTGTTCTTAGCTTTAGGCCTCAATAAACTAGAATTAATAGGTATCATTGTTCTGGTTTGCCTGGATAGAAGTCTTTGAGCAGATGAGCCAAGTATATCATCACGGGCTATGTTTCTGAGATTAAGTAAATTCAAAAAGACATCGGTATTGTCACGTTTTGACCTCTCTAGTAATTGCTTTGCACTCTGCACTGCATGTTCAGTTAGTCCATTTGATTGTGGATATTCACGACTGCTAGTAACATGTACAAAGTCCCACTCTCTTGAAAATTTCTGAAATAAATGACTAGTAAATTGAGAACCATTGACAGAAACACCTTTGTGTGGATTACCATTGACTGAGAAATTACGTTTCAGCTTGCTAATAACAGTAGTGGATGTTAGATTAGATAGTAAGTCAATCTCAAACCAATTCGAATAAGAGTCTACCAATACTAAATAGTGTTGATTGTCCCACTTGAAGATATCAGTGGCTACTGTTGATCAAGGTAGTTCAGGAATTTGACTTAGCTGAAGTGGTTCTCTCTGCAAATGCAATCTAGTACTATTGTATACTGAACAAGAAGAAAGTACTTTATCAATGTTTTTCAGTAATAAAGTCCAAAACACTAGTTCTCTCACTCTTCTTTTAGTGAATGTGGAACCTCGGTGCTGATGATGCAAAATTGCAAAATCTGGATATATTCTTGTTGTAAGGAACCAGGAACAACAATTTTAGGGCCTTTGAAAATAATACCATCTTCCATCAACATTTCATCTTGGTAAGGAAACATCTTGGTAAGGAAAATAGGTTTGCTCTTCAGGTGGTTCACTAGATTGCTTTGACAGCCATCCAGCATTAATGTAGCAATTCAGCTTTTGAAAAATTGGATCAGTCTTTGTGTCATCTCTCAGCTCATCTAGTCTAATGGTAGAGAAATTATGGACTGCCATCACATCAAAGTCAAAATTCTTTGCTTCAAGCTGTTCCGTCATATTTCTGTGTGATCTGGATAAGGTATCAGCCAGATAAAGTAGTTTGCCTTTCACATAGACCATTTTGAATTTGTACTTTTGCAGTCTGAACATCATTCTTTGTAATCACGGTGGAGATGAATGCATAGGCTTATTTAGAATTGTAACTAGAGGTTGATGGTCAGTTTCAATCTGAATAGCTCGACCATAGATATAATCATGAAACTTGGAACATGTAAATACTATTGCCAAAAGTTCTTTCTCAATTTGAGCATATTGCATTTCAGTTTGGGTAAGTGTTCTAGATGCATAGGTTACTGTCTGTCTTCCTGAAGAATAACTGCACTAAAACCAAATTTGAAGCATCACAGGAAAGATTGACTGGTTTATTCACATCATAGTATCTTAATGCTGGTGGGAGTGGCAGTTTTCTGCTTTAAGTGTTCAAATGCCTTCTGGTGTTGTTCTATGACCACGCAACATTTTTGCACGTCAAATCTCTTATAGGTGTTGTCAACTCACTGAAGTCTGGTATAAACTTGCCTAAATAGTTGACCTTGCCTAGGAAATGCTGTAGAGCTTGAATATGTTTCGTCTGATAGTCTGAATTTGCATGTCATAGGATTGTGCTTCAAATTTACTTCACATGCTCTGTCTAGAACTCTTTTTAGATTTCTGTCAAGCTTTGCTTCACCACTGCCTCCAACCAATACATCATCTACTATTATGGCACAAGGATACCCCCCCCCCCAAAAAAAAATTTGCTTCATTACACACTGGAAGACTTTACTTGCAGAATTTATTCCAAATGGTATCCTTAGGAATCTGTATCTGCCAAACGGGTTACCAAAAATGGTTAGTAATGAGGATTTGCCATCAAGTATCTCTTGCCAAAATGAACTCTTTGCATCCAAGACTGAAAAAAACAATGGCATTTGGTATTAGGGCTGTGACCTCTTTGACTGTACACATTGGATGATGTGGTCTCTTCATTGCTTTGTTCAGATCTCTTGGGTCAATACATATTCTGATTTCATCTGATACTTTTTTGTGAGCTGCTACCATTGAAGACACCCATTCAGTCGGTTCTGTAACTGGACAAGTTACTCCTTGCTGCACCATTTTATCCAGGTGAGCCTTGACTTTATCTTGCATAACTATCAGAACACTTCTTGCTGGTCTGATTACTGGAGTGGCCTCTGGGTCTAACTTCATGGAGTACACAACTGGAAGCTTGACAACTTGTCATCAAAAACATCAGCATACTCTTGAGAAAATGGCTTCAGAAAAATTAGAACTAGGATATGCACTTATGATGAACTTCTTTTGTAAAAGAAAGCAGATTCATTCTCACACTATCTTTGAGACCCAATAATGACTACTAGTCTTCAGACTACATAGAGTAACAAGCTGTAACAGTTCTTAGCCAAATAACATGAAAGCATCACTGAGCCTTCAGTCTGAATTTCTTCACCTCCATAAGCAACAAGTTTCATATTACTGGCCATATTAAGTTATTCATTAGTTCTCACTTCAGCTAATGTGTCTGCTGATATTGCATTACAGTTGGAACCAGTGTCTGCTTTAAGCAATGTGGATTTACCATTAATCCGGACTGTACAAAACACTTCGCTCTTTGCCAATAAATACACTGCATCAAGTCTTTCAACAATTACTGAAACACCATCTAAATAAAAAAGTTGACTGCTGCGGCTCCACTTTATTAATTTGCTTTTTTTGTGTGACCCTTCTTTACAACTGTGTAGGGTTTACTTGATTTGCAAAACTTTTGAAAATGGTTCCATCTTTTATACTTGTGACATTGCTGACCAAATGCTAAGCATTCTTTTCTTCTAGAGTTATGATTGGTACCACAATTGTGGCAGTTAACAATAAAGCTGGACTTGGGTTTTGCTGACTCATGTTTGTAGTGCACTGAGCATGCTCCTTTAACTGAAGTGGTCTTAGAACTTGCTGGAAAACTACATGGTTTCCCTGCTGAACCAGCAGGGGTTGTGGCTGTCATGTGCTTAGGCCTACTTCTGTTTGCCACATGTTGCACGCTATCTACATTTGCTCTGGAGCTTACTGAAACCATGCTCTTGTCACTAGCAAGCATAGTGTGTTTTTCTGTAACTTCATAGATTTGACAAATCTCATTGGCGTTACTCAACTTTAAATTACTATCACAAAGCAAAACCTTTCTCACCGCAGCACTATTAATACCACACATAAGCCTGTCTTTCATTAACTCATCTTTTACGTCACCGAACCGACACATTCTGGCTTTGCTTCTCAGGTCAGTTATATAAGCTGCCAAAGTTTCCCCTTGTTTCTGATCTCTCATGTAACACAAATGCCTCTCTAATGTAATATTTGTCTGGGGGTTATACATTTCTCTGAACTTGCTTTTCAAACACTCGGGGTCTTCCCTTGATTCAACCTGTACAACAATATGATGATTTTCACCTCTTCCCTCATATACTGCTGGTGCATATACAAATGAAGGCTCTCTTTTAATGACCTCTGACCCTGCTACATTTAGCAAAATGAATGCCCTGGTGTATGCATCTTTGAGTATGCTGCTTGTATAAAAATATCATACTCTTGCTCAAATATTCACAATTCTCTGCAATATTCTGAGCAAATACAAGTGGTAAGGGCTATCAAAATCCATCTGCCAATATTAACACATACCAGTGAAGGGTTTTGCAAATAAGCTCAAACACATACACATGCACATATGCCAGAAATTTATGTCAGTATTTGTAACTTTGCCTAATAGTACAACAAACCCTTGTATAAATGAACTTTGTTAAACAAGTCTCTTGGGCACTGTAATACTTTTGAAATTTCTGTACTGCAAGAAATCACCTCTTATCAGTGCAAGAAACATTTCATATAACTGCACAATGTGAATGAACTGGGAAGGAGAAGCTCAGAGTCAGTAACATTTCAAAGAAATTGTACATTGCAAATGAACTGTTCATGGTAAACTGAAATTTCCCCTAACCTTGCTAGGCAATTCTTAACAGTGCAAGAAACACTCTCTAATGGCAGCACTTTGCGAATAGACACACTAAGCGCAAAAAACTTTTCAAAATGGCTATACTTTGACTGTACTTCATGAAATAGTTGCACACTGCACATAAACTCTTTGGAATACATGCACGGTAATAAGTACACACTTTAAGCACTTTTACATACTTTGAGATATTTTGAATAACTTTAGTTATGCCCTTGATAAAATGCAAAGTCATAGTTATGCCAAAACACAGCACTTTACCAAAACACATGCAGTCGTCTGGCTTTATTTATGCTTAATGTGCCCTTTTTGCCCTTATTATATTCATTTTGCTAATTTAATCTCTTTTCATGCCCAATGAAATTTTCTTGTGCTCGTTTTACTCTAAACATGCCCGTTTTGCTTTAAACACACTTGTTTTGCTTAAAACATAGAATGAACAGCAGATGCAGGGTGGTATCCAACGAGACGGAGCCCGAATAATGAAAAAATTCTTTCTTTACTCAATCCAATGATCAAAATGAAGTACAAATACACATAAAGTCACAGTTTAAAAATGATAAAACAACAAGTTAAGCGCTTTCGTCAATACTCAGACTTCTTCAGAACAGTGAATTGCTGGCTGATAACTCCTTAAATACACACCCAGTCAGTTAGTAAAATATTACCCCACATCATTTCCTTTCAATTAAGAAACATCACAGGAAGTGTAAGGTAGTAGTGAATACTCCCCCTGTTTGCAAGTACACAAAAAGTCAACTAACCAAATGTTGAATCAATAGTGTCACATGTAAAGAATGTTATAAGGCAAAAAATACCAATGACAATATAAATAAATCATAACATAAATAACTGTTTAAGTTTCAAAAGTGGTGCTATAGAAATTCTATCATTAAGACCTGGAGGGGAGTATGCATTCAGTCTGATCTGCCACTTTAACTCAATATACTCCAAATATTCCTCAACAGGTCCGCCCCTTTGTCCCAAATCAACTTGTTCAAGAATAAAAAAACTAAAACTGTGATTACTTTGGTCATTAATATGCCTAAATAATGCATTATTCATATTTTTCTGCTTGATGTCATATAAATGTTGGTAGACTCTAAGTCTAAAAGCATTTTTTGTTTTCCCCACATAATAACCTTGGCAGTTTTTACATACTGCAGTATAAACAACCCCCTTAGTATAGCAAAACATTTTCTTTTTATTAGTAATGGATCCAAAATTCTTAAGATTAAATTTGTCTGTATCCATCATGAAAGGGCACTGGGAACATCTACCACATTTATACGTGCCACCTCTAGTGAGATTAGGTTTGCCTTTTTCAAGTAGTCCTTTTATTGATGTACTCTTTTTATAAACTATAGTGGGTCTCTTACCTATCTTGTCCAAGACCCCAATATCATTATCAAAAACCTTCCAATATTTATGTATTATGTATTTGATATTGTTTTTCTTAAAACATACTTGTTTTGCTTTAAATATACTCATTTTACTTTTCTGATAATCATTCAGCAAATATCTTAATCTTAAGTATTTTGCTTAGTTAATATACCTTTTGTGCCTCCCGCTTGTTTAATAATGCGGTTTGTGCCCTTGTAGTGCTCTGTTTTATCTTTTCTTTAAAATAAACAGTTTGTGAAAATTCTCATTACCTTTGAATCTTTTCTGGCTCTTTTTCAGCTCATGCTGTCTGTGTTCCTTTTTGCCAGGGCCATCCACAAGCCTCGGGATCAGCCCCCCTCCCTCTTCGGTTCTGAATCAAATTTTTAGCAAAAGCTCATATCAGACCTGGGAAATCTTAGCTTTTATACACAAGCCTTCCAGTAGAATTGTTACTTTGCTCAGGCCATCCACAAGCCTCGGGATTGTGCACCTCCCCCTCCCACCTTCAGTTCTAAAGCAAATTTTCAGCAAAAGCTCAAATTAGCCCTGGGAAATCTCAACTTTTATGCACAGGCCTTCTAGTAAAATTATTAGGTGAATGTCATTGAATTGTTTTTAACAATTTTCTTTAACTTTGTGACTATCATCGTGAGGCGAGCACAGCTGCATTGAGCTCCATTCAGCTTCCAACTAGGAGAGCTTTAATGAAGTTGGCCACTAGGTAGGAACATTGCTAATTGTACAAGTTTCTTATTCCCTCTGCATGCAAACAGGTGAGCTCCAGAATCTAAAGTTAAAGCTATTCCAAAACAAACCTTTAGTTCAGTCCCATTTCCCTTATCTCAACTCATCCTTAAAGAGCTTGCTAGCAACATTTGGTTTTTGTAATGTGAAAAGCTCTAACATAATATATTGTCTTACTTACATTTCCTGGCTCCTGATTATTTTTTTTTCTTTTTGGACTCCCTCCTGCTGGGGTTGCTCTGCAACCAATTCTAACCACCAAATCTCACACTGATAATTGCTACCCCCCTCCCCTGAGCCATTCTCATAGGAGGCTATATCAATACCCACTCCTCTAGGATCTATCTTTAAAATGTAGTAAGGCAAATAACTTACATCCCGATTATAAGCTTACATTTTACTTAGTTGTTGTATGCATCTTGTGGTCCAGTTTAGCCATGCTGCACTCAGTCCGCGCCCCACCCTGCCCCTATTCCAACCCGCCCCCAGTACTGTTAAATTTATACTGTCCTAGCCACTCCCCCTGCTTATTCCTCCCAACCAGCATCTCACACATCACCAAGTGGCCCTCCCTCTCTACAACCCTACTTTTCTCCTTCTTTTCCTGCCAAATCCTGGTTAAATATTGTGCCCTATAATGGCCAGGCCCCTTGCTATGCTAGCATCAACAAAAACACTTGTATTTTCTCTACTCCCCCTGATTCTCAGCCTTTATCGCTTAACCACCTATGAAAACCAGTACCACCATGGATTCCACTACCCAAAATGTTAAACTACCACCCCAGACATTTCTTACAAGTTAGCTCGCCTAACTATACCCCACACATCCAAATCCTCACCCCCTTTACCTCATCACCTAATAAAAATCTTAAAATCTAATCCAAGGGCCAAGCACTATCTAGACTTATTCATAAGTGTCTAAACTCATAATCAAATTTCAGTATAGCCTCGTTACAGATGGGGACATCTATCCCAACCCTGACCCATCTCCACCTGGTGATAATAGCACCCACACCACCAACCCCATCAATAAACTACCCCTTAACAGCCCTGCAAATGCTCTCCTGATATTTCAGTTGAACATATGAAGTATACTTAATAAAATCCCCCAACCTGCATGCTCTCTTAGAAGTTCATTCCCCAGACATAATGTGTCTTACAGAAACCTGGCTTAAACCTACTACTGCTAATAATGAGGTATTACCCCCGGGCTATAACATACACTGATTAGACTAAACAGCAAAGAAGGGAGGTGGGTTAGCAGTTCTTTACAAAAATACATTGTGTTAATAGAGATCTAGTTCAACCACCCCCATTTAATAACACAGAAATCCTCATTACCAAACTGCAAATTAACAATAATAAGAGTATAAATATTGTCTGTGTCTACATTCCCCCAGGCAATAAAATAAGCACTCTGGATGATATCCTCCAATGGTTATCCACTACCTGCCTCAAGAAACCATTGGTGCACCTGCTCAGCCAAATCCCCTGTCACCCATATAAATCTGTCTGGGTACACCCAAATAATAACCTCTCCCACTAGGATTAGTAAACCCACCAACCAGGAAAGTATCTTAGATTGGGTACTTATCAATAGTCACCCAAGCTTGCATTCAGCTGGGACTCTCCCCGATGACCTAAGTGATCATTCACTAACTTATATTATTAAGCATAATGCAGAAACCCACCACAAGACTACATACAAAACAATCAGAAATAATACAAACTTCAATCCTACTAACTTCTTAAATGAAATTAAGTCGGTCAACTGGTCAATCCTAAAAAATCTACCACTAGATGAAGCCGTAACTTTCTTAAACAATAAATTCCTGAGCATCCTTGACTCCCATGATCCTGCATGTACTATTAAGACTAAATCTAATACTACTCCATGGCTCACAAAGAAAACTAAGATAAAAACCAAACTTAGAAATATAGCCTGGACCAAATGGCGAACAACTAAAGCCCCCCCTCGACCAGGTGAGATATTATCAACTTAGAAATGATACAAAAAAACATTTTGCTAGACAAAAAAACTACTACAAGAACCTCCAGTTTAAACACCAAAGCAATCCCCCAAAAGTTTTAGGCAGGTATTAACCGATATCTTCATCCAAGGCAATCTACTACCCCATCCCCATCAAACTACACCCATAAATCCTCAAAAACTGTTGCCACAGCCTTTAATAACTTTTTCAATGAAACTATTTAGTCCTTAGCTAACCAAATTACTCCCACCCACTCTAACTCTATCACTAACACACCCACTTCTTATCCCCCCCTTTAACTTCCAACCTGTCTCTACCACTTTTATGTTTCCTTATCAAAAACTAAAACCAACCACCCTTTCTGCTGACCTCCTTCCTGCACAGTACCTACAAAAAGCTGCCGATGGCATAGCATTCCCCATCTCTATCCTAATCATAGAACACTGCCTGATGGAACTATCCCTTCAATCTGGAAAATATCCCACGTTATCCCACTCCACAAAGGTGAAAGTTCAACAGAGCTGTCCAACTACAGACCCACTGCCATTCTCTCACCACTAGCCAAATTAATGGAGAAGTGCGTTCATAAGCAACTTATGGACTATCTCATTCAGAACAGACTGCTTGCCAACTCTCAGCATGGCTTTAGGCCACATTACAGCACCACCTCTGCCATCCTTTCTTTTACAAATACCATATTCCAAAATAGGAACAACAGGCTGTCTTCAGCCCTATTTCTAGACCTATCATAGGCCTTTGATATGGTCAACCACAAATTACTCATCCATTCCCTAAAATCCATCTCCCTAGATAACCATGCTATTCAGTGGTTCCTATCCTGTGGTTCCTATCCTACCTGAATGGCAGACAACAGGCTGTATTAAGGCAACGTAAGCTATCCACCCTGCTACTTCTCACCCTTGGTGTCCCTCAGGGCTCTATTCTAGGCCCTGTACTCTTTTCTATCTTCATCAACAATCTTCATACTGCCATCCCTGATGCAACCTGCATTCAATATGAAGACGATTCTACCCTGATCTGTACGGCCTCCTCCCCTTTAGACCTGAAAACCTTAACACAAAGCGCATTTAACACAGCTGAAAATTGGCTCTCTAATCACCATCTGTTGTTAAATCCTAACAAAACTAAACTGCTCCTCTTTACCCCCATCAGTAGATCCACCACATTTTCCTTCTCCATAACATCTAAGAATGGTACCTCTATCTCTCCAGATGATGATACTAAGCTTTAAGGAGTAATAGTGGACAATAATCCCAAATTTGATCTGCATATCAATAAAACAGGTCTATATTAGATCAAAATTTCACAATTTTAAATGTTTTAATATCGACCCATATTCAATGAACGTTGACAACATCGAACATGCAGAACAGCACATTTTTTCCAAGGAAAAGAATTTGCTGTTCTGAAACACATACACACAACACAAGCACACCAAACAAACAGCAATCCACATACATACACCGAAAATCTTACAGCTCACCCTAGACTAAACTGTACAAACACAACTAACTATCCACTTACCTTAACCCAAACCCTAACCCTAATCTCCGTCACTATCGCACACTCACCTCACTCTCGCCCTAACCCTAACTCACCTAACCTACCCTAACCCTCACTTCCACACAATCGCACACATACCTAACCCACACCCTAACCCTAACTCACCTAACCCGCACCCAATCACACACTTACCTGAACACGACCTGTAACTTTCCACCATAGCGCTGAAAATAGTGAAATGACAGAAACGGACAACCAAATTCTTTCCCTAGGAAAAAATTTGGTTTTCTGTTGTTTCGCTATTTTCAGCATTCGCTGAATAGGGGTCGATATTAGAACATTCAAAATCGTGAAATTTCGATGTTCTAATATAGACCCCAATAAAACTATAGAAACCATTAATAAGAAGCTATGGCTCATTATATAGACGCAAACCTTTTCTAACTCCATTAGCTAGGACTGCAATCTCCCACTCACGCCTATTCTCTACCCTTCTATATGCCTCCCCCATACTCTCCAATTTGAGCAAAACTGAACTTAGTAAGCCCTCTCACTGTTACAACCATATTGCCAGATTTAGCATAGGCTCAACATGTAGGACACATCATTGTTAAAACCTCAGTCTTCTCGGGTGGCTAGAACTACCTACCCTACTTCTGTTCAATCAGCTTATAGTAGCACACAAAATTCTGTACCACCCTGAAAATACTCCAACACTCAAAAATATCATAAAGCCATACAGTAATTCAAGGCAACTACGATCATCCATTAAACTGTTGGTCCAAACCCACAAAGCCATTAACTCAGCCGGTGACTCCCTGTTTGCTAACGTCATTGGTAAAACTTGGAATTCACTTCCATCTAACCTTACCCTCGAACCTTCTTTAAGTCTCTTCAAAAAAGGTCTCAAATGGTATTTTAAAGAGCACTGACTTTGTCCCTGTACTAACCCTGATTAATCACTACTTATTCAATGCCTTATTTAAATTAATATTGTATACATCTCTTGCTCATAATAGCTTGGTGCAACCTGTTGTTTTTGTATACTATTACACACTGTGTATATTGTAACTACCTACTAGAGGGCTTTGTAAATATGTCTGACTCATATCTGTTATGTTCTATCTGTGGTATATGGAGCTTTTCTACCAGGGTCTCAGCTAAAATTGGACATATATCCAGTCGGACTATCCTGGTCAACAAATGTAAAATAAATAAATAATACATTTCTCATAGTTGCCTTTACTGTTGTCTCTGCATCTCATGACTCTAAATATCATTCTCTGGAATCTCAGTTCTGACACCATGTCACTCTCCTACTTTGGACACAATAGAAGAGTCTTCGTAGGTTCTGTTCAAGCAACTTTATTATACACAAACACATCACGATAGAGTTTAACTTAAGTGACTTACATACAAACTAATTACTGCAATCATGTATTCTCACTCTCTGACTGCATTATCAAAATGGCACTGAGAACAGTACGTGCCCGGTATTTATATGTGCATGTTCAGTCCTTGATATGCTTCTTAAAGAACAGCACATACAGGAAAGGAGAGAGAATTGGCTTCACTTTAAATAGTAAACAGCAAGGAGGCAAGTGGAATTCTGAGAATTAGAGGGGATGTCCTAACAAGAAGTATAAAAGGTAAATAAGACAAGGTATGTGCTGGGAAGGATTTAAGGCAGTCCTTAGGGTGGAACTGATGGAGTGAGATTGAAAAGAAAGGAAACATTGGCAAAGTACAATATCAAAGAAATAACATCTTACTTACAACAGAGTAAAGTAGACTTAGGGTCCACTAAACAAGAAATGCACAGAATCAAAATGCAGATAGGTTTATGGAAAACTACCAATGGTGGAAGCAGAACTGGACAGAAGAGGATTCTATTGGTGGATCAAAGATGAGAGAGCCATCAACTAATATAAGATAAGGCAGAAAATACATGCTATCAGAGGGAGGGATTGAGGAGGAAATAGCAATGGAAGAAGGCATACAGAATGAGTTTATGTTATACTACTCTAACTGCTGAACATAGAGAAGTGGGGGTCTGAGGTGGCTGATGCACACAGAATACAGAGAGAATGTATGATTGAGTCTGACAAAGCTGTTGAAGTGGAAAAGTGAAAAAGTGAAAAAAATCTATAAAGCAACTACATTCTAATAAAGCATCAGAACTGGATGGGTTCCAGTATAATTTTATAACTGGTTGAAACATTGACAAACTCCATAATGTGGTTATTCAACAATACAGGGGTGAGATTAAAGTTTCATCAGAGTGGAATCAAGTGATAATAAGAGCTGCACAGAGAAACCCCTGATTCAAGTGATTTTAGGCCAATATCCTTGATAAATGTAGATATGAAAGTACTGGTGAAGATGTTATTCAAATGGATAGATAAGCTCCTACCTAAACCGGTGGTGGCAGGGACAAAATGGTTTCATTGCAGGATAGCAGAGTACAATGAATTGTTGGTTCACAACAATGTTTCTGCAAAGGTATTTCCAAATGATCACCAATGCCGGTATAGTTTTTTTTGTTTGTTTTTTTTAGACATTAGGAAAACTTTTGATACTGAAAGCTGGGACTTTTTGATCCTAGTCATGAGACATAGAGGGTTTGGACAATATCTGTGATGGGTTGAACAGCTACATTAGAAGCCTTCATTCAGAATTAATATTAATGTTGATCTGTCTGAGATAGGCTATATTACATAAGGAATGTGGCAGGGGTGCCCACTCTTGCCTCTTTATATTGCTGATAAATGGTTTGTTGTACAAGGAAAGGCAATATATATTTTGAAGCAGTATATGAAGGTAAGTGTATAAAAAGCAAGTTTTATATCTTTGCTGATGACCATATGTTGCTGACTGAGGATATAGGCTGCGTGAGCCAGGAGGAACTACGTATTTTTTGTGAATTTGCAGAGGCTTCTTGCCTGAGATGTAATAGAGATAAAAAAGTGTGGCTAGACGTAGGAAAACAGAGTAGGCAGAATCAAACCTTAATGCCCTTTAGAGAAGTGCCTTGCTCTAAATATGTGGGTTATTGGTAGGAAGAACTTGTGAACATACCAATAATATGATTTTAGTTAATTTGGAAACAAGATCAGAGATCACTTCATTCCTAAGATAGAAAAACTTGTAACTTACAGTGTAATATGTATGCAATTAGTATTAGTGCTGTCCACAGGTGCTGTATGCAATTAGAAATCTATCATTAGAACTTGTAAATCCTAGCATATCACAGATACAACAGGTGATTGAGCAGATAGTATTGGGTAAGACAGCTAGAAGATTAGCAGCATGAAAGGCTAAGATTCCAAAGTGTAATGGAGGTTGGTGATTGAAGGATATTCCTAGATACATGCAAGCATTTAGTTTAAAACAATATACTAATATCCCATAGGCTGACTCATAGTTAATGATAGTAATAGACTCCTGAGAAAAAGTCTAAACATCAATAAGGTGGTTGATGTAGTGGGAGAAGGCGGTGATGAAGTTAAGGGGCTTCATTTGGGGAGAAAGATCAACCTTGTCACTGTGGCATCATCCAAGCGGCACATGACAAGAGGAAGAAGGTGGAAGTGAAGGAATGGGGTCAACAGACAAATGGGAGGAGAGAAGCCCAGCTTAAATCTTTTGAAGCTGTATGTCAAAAGATCCCTTGTAGGTAGCAAGGATGGTTCACTTACAAATAATTAAGAGCAATGTGTGGTTAAATACAGTAAAGAAAAGATGTAAAATGCAGAACACCACCAAAAAAAAAAAAAAACAAAAGAACTCAAAAAATGTAGACAATGCAGCAAAAGAATCCAGACATCAACTGAACACTTTCATCCACTTTTAATTCAACTGGACTTCATCAGAAACAGTCACCCATCACACAAGCCCATAAATACAAAATTTTAAAAGTCACATGATAGCAAACCATTCAAAATTTAAAGGCACATTTCAATATAAGCCACATTAATACAAAAATGCTAATACTAAAGGCAGTATAACCATACCTTAGTAAATTTTAGTGTAAAAGTACTTTTGTATAAAAAAATACTTATTTACAAATGCTATTAAAAAAATAATTAAATAATACAAATAAAGTTTCAAGGTCTTTGTGCTTGTAAAAAGCACTCTATTTACCATTTCGTTGAGACCTGGGGGCTGATCAGCCAACAATAATATCTGCCAAAGACTTTCATGACATTCTAAAGTAATCTTAAAATCACCACTAAACAAATTGGCATGTACTTGCTCCAAAACATAAAAAAAATATTATTTTAAATCCACATAGCTCAATGAGTGTCTGGTTAGTGCATTAGAAGGGTCTTTTTTCTTAATAGCCAAGGTATGTTCGTAAACCCTCCAACGTATATGTTTTTCCTATATAAAAATAAGTTGGTGCCTGGATTCTTTTCCTGCATTGTCTACAGTTTTCGAGTTCTTTTAGTAAAGAAAAGGGCAACATCAGAACTTGGTCCATAGCAAAAATGGAAAAAGATTCAGTAGAGTAAAGCTAGTACCATATAAAGAGATTTATTGGAATCTAGAGTAAAGACAGCTAAAAGCAGATAACAGATGTCATTAAGTTAATGTGGAAGGTCTGTGTATACAGTATACAGACTGTGGATACAGACTGGGAAGAAATAGGGTGACCTTAGTTAATGGAACAAGTATAAGAATAAAACACTTTGCTCTGTGGTTGGTACCACACTGCACAAATACTGTTTGAACAGGTCAGAACAGGATACAATAACTTTTGGAGATGTGAAACACTAAATGCAGGAATTATGTTCTCAAAATGTAGGCAGCTCAGACATTACTGGGAATAGTAAGAGATGTTGCTTAAAGAGATGATGGAATCTACTCATCTGGGATATGGCAGTATTGGCTGCAAGGCATTTAACAGGTGACTGTTGCAAAACAGAGAATGTATAGACCCATAAAAAAGTAGAATGGATTTGGCCATCATGGTCATGTTTCTAGTTGCAAAGGAATGGAAAGCCCTCTACACTGCACCATGTATAAACTGAACATGATACTTTACTAGCCATATTGACAGTGTACGTCTATCTTTTAAAATGGTCGGTAGTAATCCTGTTTTCCCAAAACACTGGGCCCTAATTGTTTGAGAATTCAGTTAGATTTAGGAAATTTCTTGGCCACATACTCCATTAGTCTAGCTTTGGCTTTCTGATAGTGCATACCCATGGAAAACATGCAAGTTTATATTATTCGGAATTGTGATCTTTTATTTTTTTTTTTGGGGGGGGGGTTGTGTATGCTGAAGCAAATAAGTAGGGTGTATATATATATATATATATATATATATATATGAAATGTATGTTTATTTATTTATTCATGACATGTTTTGAGGTATTTATGTTATAAAGTTAATAAAGCTCAGTTAAAAAAAGAAAAAACTTCAAAATCCTGTTTGGTTTCCTGAAATCATTATACAACCTCCCTCATGCATAGGAGGGATTGTGCTTGGAAAACCTATTATAAACACAAACACCTTCCAATTTTTAGCTCTACAGAGAACTTTTTAATTTAACAAAAAAGCAAGTGAACACTGACGAAAAAACCTTTTACCTAAATCCACAAAAAATACTCCATTCTAACCCTAAGCAATTCTGGAACACCATCAACAAGCTCTTATACCCAGGGAACCCCTCTGCACCAAATCCCTCTCCTAACGGCTCTGCACCGCAGACTGCCACTCTTCTTAAAACCTTTTTCATAGACTCCATACAGAAATTAACTAAGAAAGACACAAATACCTACCCAGATACCTCCCATTCTTCCACACAACCACCTTTTCTCTTAAGTTTATTCCCACTTCTTATATTAAATCACTCATTAGTAAGCTTAAACCCTGCTCCCCTTCCACCAATAACTTGCAGCATCTCTACCTTAAATTAGCAGCTTCATCCATTACATATCCCATCTCCATACTAATCAATAGGTATGTTCAGGAAAATATTGTCCCCGATATCTGAAATAAATTCTATGTTATTCCCCTACATAAAGGAGGAAACTCCACTGACAGCTCTAATAACATCAGGCCCATTGCTGTTCTATCTCACCCTTCTAAGATTCTTGAAAAGTGGACATCTCATTGCACATTTTATTAAAAAAAATCTCCCTCACCCCTACACAACATGCCTTTCACCCTCATCACAGCACAGCCATAGCACTAATATTATGTACACATACTCTATCTACATTTCAATAACAAATTAGTTTCATGGCTATTCCTTAATCTCCCTAAAGCCTTCAACACTGTCTCCCACAACCGTCTTCTCACCAAACTTGCTTACCTTAATCTTTCCAACTCTACTCGCTGGTGATTCTCTAGTTACCTCTCAAATAGACTACAGTCTATTGAATGGCTCTCTGCAACTTTCCCATTCCTTTTTGTACAAACCAGGGTTCCCCAAGGCTCCATCCTGGGGCCCCTTTTATTCAACATCTTTACTAATAATCTCTTCCAACTCTGTCGACACTCCTCACTAATACAATATGTTGATGACTATTACTATTTCTATCTCTGACAATCTACCTCAACTACTCACCCTCACCCAGGAATCTCAGCACTCTGTTGAAAAATGGCTCACAACCAATCAACTTTTATTAACCCTAACAAAATAAAGCTCCATCTCTTCCTCCCTAAGTATCTCCAACACCTCAATGCCACCTTCACAGTTTCCTCACTAAACAACACTATCATCAAGGATGAACCAACACTAAACTACTCAGGGTTTTTATTGATGATCAGCTTAAATTTGACATATACATCAAAAAGACCTACCAAAACCTTGGACTACTCAATAGAAACAAAAAAAATCCTGACTCTGGATTCTAAACTCTCCTTACCTCAGACCTACCTACTTTCTGCTCTACTATACTCTGCCCCAATCCTAACTAAACTTCAAATGAATTAAACTTGAACTCACGTACAATACAATAGCTAGATTTGCCAGCAATCTTCCTTTTCACTCACACCACTACCTTTCTCTAAAAAAAATCTCCTCTGGCTAGAATTTCATCATCAGCTCCTTCGCTCTCAGCTACACCTGCCTCACTCCATCCTTCACCAATGCCTAGCCTGTCCTGTTCTTGCGACACTCATCACTCCTTATGTTCCTAACTATGAACTTCACAGCTCTGACCAACACCTCCTTCAAATCTACAAACCCAATAAATCCATTAACAAGCTACTTTATAATCACTCAGTCACCTCTGCTTGGACAAACTACCCCTCTATATTCAATCAATTCATCACACAAACTGTTTCAAACAAGCTTTAAAGGAGCATCTGATAAACTCATGGACTTGTTCCTGTACTAATCCAACTTAATTTCTGCCTCCACACTCTCCTCCAATCTCTTCCAGGCATAATAGCTGCCTCTATTCTCCCCTGTCCTGGAAAAAAGTCTATAGCTCTGTAAGATATTTTAATTTATATATCTTCAGGATTGAACCCTCACAGGCATTCCTCTTTACTGTATTATCCTCTCTGGATCTGCACTCTCTTTCTCTGACTTTTCTTTATCAATAATAGGGCACCTTACAACTGTAAACAACTGTACATCTACTACTTTATTGTCAACTGATTTTTTTGCTGACTGTTAAATTTTATGGTGCTATTGTTTTTCTTAGGTTAAATTGTTTGTCTTACTCTTGTAATGATTTATAACTTGATTATGTGTGACAAATCTCTGCTTATATGTATTTGTACTAAGCTTTGTATAAGTCTTTTTCTTGCTATGTATTGGACAAATCAATATCTCTCTAATGCTAAACTGTTGAGTTATGACTGTATTTAACATTCTATTGGAACTTTCTTCCTCAGGTCTCCGCTGAAAAAGGGCATCTGCTCAGTTGGTCTAACCCGGTTAACAAATGTCAAATAAATTTACATGATTGATGCTTTCAGGCTAGCGCTATGGAGCTGTTTCATTCACTTTTAGATTTATCTGTCTCCGACATGTTTAGAAACATTTTGCACATCATCATTTCAGAGAGCTTTTTTGCATGGATCTGGTATTCTGCAAAGTTCACCATATATAGTGATGAATTAGGTGTGCTCTTCCAGGTAGTACTGAAAACATTTCCTTTTATCTTAAGCCATAGTGTTTTAGTTCTCATTTCAGTGTCTTAGACTGTGTCTTCTATATGAACTACAGAGATAGCTTTCTTTCTTTATGTGGTCTATTAAGCCACTGATGCTAAACTGACAACATAGGATTGTGTCAACTGATGATTCTATTTCATTCCAAGAATTCAGAGCATTGATACTATATATTTGGTCTGGATTTATACTACCTGTCTTTTTAACCCTTTAATTTACATTACCTAATGTTTCTACTATTTCAAATAGAACTCAGTTATTAGCCTTTGTATTTTTTCAGTATAGGGGACAAAAATCAACACATGCTCTTCAGTTTTGAATTCCCTGATCCTTGCTTATCTGTTTTACAGTCCAGTTGTTGAGTAGCATGAGCCCTGTACATGCATTCTTGTATGATGGGTGTCACATGTTCCACATATAATGTGTACCACACTTTCCACATATGATGGGTACCATGCTTTCCACATATGATGGGTACCACAATTTCCACATATCCCATAAGTTGGGACAGTGTTGTAAGATATTTTTTAATAAGGACCTTTCTTCTTTTCAAGTTTCTCTGGCAAAATCCAGTAGTCTCAGAGGGTGTCTACCATGCAACAACTCAAAAATATGGAACCCTTTTGAGATATGTGATAATTCTCTAATACCAAAAGGAATGTATGATATTATCTAGTCCCAGTTTATACCATTTTTTTCACTTTTTTTCTCAGCAATGACTTAAATGCTGCTAAAACACTTCACTAACCCCTGTGTCTGAGGATGGTACACTGAGGTATTTAATTGATTGAATTTAAAGCACTGGCAATAGGTTCATAGGTAGGTACTAGGCTATCGGCCCAAGGGCCTAAGTAAGCCTAGCCAACAAGGTTCCAAGGCTTATGCCAATCAAGAAAGTTAATTTCCTGTGTCCATGTCGAGCAGAGCCACAGAAGTGATCCCCGGGGTGTATTTCCTATTTCCCATCCACTCAAAGATTTTTTTTGAAGAGTGCTAATGAGGAACTTTGCTTGACATAGATGGGTAGCTTGTTCCAGAGTATAGGAAGTCTCTGGGACAGGAATTTATCCCTCCAGCATGTCCTGTTTGTTGTGGTGACAAGGCTTAGGTCCCTAGAGTGTGTATCTTGGAGGGATTGGGATTTCTTTATATGTAGCATGTCCAACAGCTCTGGGTTTAACATAGCTTTATATGTTAGGCAAAGATCTCCTTAGAGTAGGTGATATGCTACATAGTAAAGCTGGAGTTTTTTGAGATGGTCAGTGTAGGGCATCTGTTTGAGGTCAGTAAACCTCTTTGTGAGGTACTTCTTTGGCCTTTACAGCTGCTGCAGATATCTTTTGAGGTGCATTCCAAAAGGAGCATTGTACTCTATAATGAGTCTAATGAGTGCGGAGTAGAGGGGAACAATTAGCTCTTTTTTCTTGGATGAGAACCCTTTTGTGATGAGGTGTGCCACATAGGATTTTCCGACTACTGTGGCAATGTGATTATCAAAGGAGAAACTACTGTCCACCTAGGTCCCAAGGTCTCTAATCACACATTCGGCATTAAGTAGACTGCCGTTTATGTGGTAGCTCATGGGTAAAGAGTTTTTACCAAGGGAATGACAATGCACTTTTTGGCATTGAGCTTGAAGCCATGTCTCTGACACCAGGCATCTGTCTTGGTGAGGCCCTTTTATAGGATGTCCCCATCATTTGGGGACTGGACTATGGCTCCTAGTTTGCAGTCATCTGTGAACTTCATTAGCCAAAGGCCTTCTGTGTTAGCCTGTACTTCAGAGAAGTAGATACCAAACAAGAGAGGACTGAACCCTGTGGTACTTCACTTGTCACTGGTTTGAAGTCAGATTTGGAATCTGCAACTTTTACAGTGTGGGCTCTGTCAATGAGCCACTTGGTAACCCATCTTGTGACATAGGGATTTATATCTAGTTTAGTGAGTTTAGCTATAATTCCAGAATGGGGGATGGTGTTGAAAGCCTTGGCGCGGTCAAGATAGGCAGTGTGAACCACCTTACCCTTGTCTATGACTTTGGTGACTGCCTCAAAGAAATCAATCAGGTTTAGAAGGCATGATCTACCTTTCACAAACCCAAACTAGGTGGGGTCCAGAGTTTGGGGGTTATCAATGTCTTTATTTATGAGTTCCATGATGATACGTTCCGTAGCCTTGCAGACCAGGCTTGTCAGGTTAATAGGGCGATAGTTCCCAGGATCAGTGGTGGCTCCCCCTTTGTGGAGTGGAATAACTGTTACTGTGCGCCATTCAGTGGGCACAAAGCCTGTCATGAGACTATGACTGAACATGGTGCTTAGGTGGGGAGCCAGTTCATTCTGAAGTTTGTGTAAAACACAGCCTGGGATGTTGTCCGGTTCCATGGATGCTATGTTTTTGATTTTAGAGAGTACAGCTTTTACCTGCATAGATGTGATTACAGGGACTCTGCATTCTTCCTGTATAGATATTGACCATTTAGAGAGTGAGAGGGGGGTAAAGTTAGCACTGAACCTATCTGCCAGGATGTTGGCAATATCAGTTGGTTCTGTATTTTTCATGCTGTTGTGCTGTAACTCAGAGCAGATCTGGGTGCTGCCATTGAGATTCTTGACATAGCTATAGAACGCTTTGTGGTTGATGCATTAAAGTGGACATAAAATTAATCCAGTCACTTTTCTGGAATATAATAAGGTTAACTCCCTAGCTGTAGATTTAGTACTAGTCTCACATAAGGGAATAGCCAGAGGGTACTTAGTTACATAGTCAAAAATGACCAAATATATAGAAACCCATTGCTGTATTTTCTGGATGACACAATCTATAATGTCCATAGCAATTTGTTCAAACTATACTTCTGTGGTAGGCATTGGAATAAAAGGGTTTTATAGCCTGGAT